>NC_053026.1:454694040-454708308 GCF_003073215.2 Triticum urartu | reverse complement strand
ACTAAAACACCGTTCTCCGGTACTATGGAGAGAGCAACAGATTTGTTGGAAATCATACATACAGATGTATGTGGTCCAATGAATGTTGAAGCTCGTGGCGGATATCGTTATTTTCTCACCTTCACAGATGATTTAAGCAGATATGGGTATATCTACTTATGAAGCATAAGTCTGAAACATTTGAAAAGTTCAAAGAATTTCAGAGTGAAGTTGAAAATCATCGTAACAAGAAAATAAAGTTTCTACGATCTGATCGTGGAGGAGAATATTTGAGTTACGAGTTTGGTCTACATTTGAAACAATGCGGAATAGTTTTGCAGCTCACGCCACCCGAAACACCACAGCGTAATGGTGTGTCCGAACGTCGTAATCGTAACTTTACTTGATATGGTGCGATCTATGATGTCTCTTACAGATTTACCGCTATTGTTTTGGGTTATGCTTTAGAGACGGCCGCATTCACGTTAAATAGGGCACCATCAAAATCCGTTGAGACGACGCCTTATGAACTGTGGTTTGGCAAGAAACCAAAGTTGTCGTTTCTAAAAGTTTGGGGCTGCGATGCTTATGTGAAGAAACTTCAACCTGATAAGCTCGAACCCAAATCGGAGAAATGTGTCTTCATAGGATACCCAAAAGAGACTGTTGGGTACACCTTCTATCACAGATCCGAAGGCAAGACATTTGTCGCTAAGAATGGATCCTTTCTGGAGAAGGAGTTTCTCTCGAAAGAAGTGAGTGGGAGGAAAGTAGAACTTGATGAGGTAACTGTACCTGCTCCCTTATTGGAAAGTAGTACATCGCAGAAAACAGGTTTCTGTGACACCTACACCAATTAGTGAGGAAGCTAATGATAATGATCATGAAACTTCAGAACAAGTTACTACTGAACCTCGTAGATCAACCAGAGTAAGATCCGCACCAGAGTGGTACGGTAATCCTGTTCTGGAAGTCATGCTACTAGATCATGATGAACCTACGAACTATGAAGAAGCGATGGTGAGCCCAGATTCCGCAAAATGGCTCGAAGCCATGAAATCTGAGATGGGATCCATGTATGAAAACAAAGTGTGGACTTTGGTTGACTTGCCCCTGATCGGCAAGCAATTGAGATAAATGGATCTTCAAGAAGAGACTGACGCTGACGGTAATTGTTACTGTACAAAGCTTACTTGTCGCAAAAGGTTTTCGACAAGTTCAAGGGATTGACTTACGATGAGACCTTCTTCACCGTAGCGATGCTTAGTCTGGTTCCGAATCATGTTAGGCAATATTGCCGCATTTTATGATTATGAATTTGGCAAATGGATGTCAAAACTGCATTCCTGAATGGATTTCTGGAAGAAGAGTTGTATATGATGCAACCAGAAGGTTTTGTCGATCCAAAGGGAGCTAACAAAGTGTGCAAGCTCCAGCGATCTATTTATGGACTGGTGCAAGCCTCTCGGAGTTGGAATAAATGCTTTGATAGTGTGATCAAAGCATTTGGTTTTGTACAGACTTTTGGAGAAGCCTATATTTACAAGAAAGTCAGTGGGAGCTTTGTAGCATTTCTATATTATATGTAGATGACATATTACTAATTGAAATGATATAGAATTTCTGGATAGCATAAAGGGATACTTGAATAAGAGTTTTTCAATGAAAGACCTCGGTGAAGCTGCTTACATATTAGGCATTAAGATCTATAGAGATAGATCAAGACGCTTAATTGGACTTTCACAAAGCACATACCTTGACAAAATTTTGAAGAAGTTCAAAATGGATCAAGCAAATAAAGGGTTCTTGCCTGTGTTACAAGGTGTGAAGTTGAGTAAGACTCAATGTCCGACCACCGCAGAAGATAGAGAGAAAATGAAAGATGTTCCCTATGCTTCAGCCATAGGCTCTATCATGTATGCAATGTTGTGTACCAGACCTGATGTGTGCCTTGCTATAAGTCTAGCAGGGAGGTACCAAAGTAATCCAGGAGTGGATCACTGGACAGCGGTCAAGAACATCCTGAAGTACCTGAAAAAGGACTAAGGATATGTTTCTCGTATATGGAGGTGACAAAGAGCTCATCATAAATGGTTACGTTAATGCAAGCTTTGACACTGATCCGGACGATTCTAAATCGCAAACCGGATACATGTTTACATTGAACGGATGGAGCTGTCAGTTGGTGCAGTTCTAAACAAAGCGTTGTGGCGGGATCTACATGTGAAGCGGAGTACATAGCTGCTTCGGAAGCAGCAAATGAAGGAGTCTGGATGAAGGAGTTCATATCCGATCTAGGTGTCATACCTAGTGCATCGGGTCCAATGAAAATCTTTGTGACAATACTGGTGCAATTGCCTTGGAAGGAATCCAGATTTCACAAGAGAACCAAGCACATCAAGAGACGCTTCAATTCCATCCGGATTTAGTCCAGTGGGAGACATAGAAATTTGCAAGATACATACGGATCTGAATGTTGCAGACCCATTGACTAAGCCTCTTCCACGAGCAAAACATGATCACCAAGGCTCCATGGGTGTTAGAATCATTACTGTGTAATCTAGATTATTGACTCTAGTGCAAGTGGGAGACTGAAGGAAATATGCCCTAGAGGCAATAATAAAGTTATTATTTATTTCCTTATATCATTGATAAATGTTTATTATTCATGCTAGAATTGTATTACCGGAAACATAATACATGTGTGAATACATAGACAAACAGTATGTCACTAGTATGTCTCTACTTGACTAGCTCGTTGAATCAAAGATGGTTATGTTTCCTAACCATAGACAAAGAGTTGTATTTGATTAACGGGATCACATCATTAGGAGAATGATGTGATTGACTTGACCCATTCCGTTAGCTTAGCACTCGATCGTTTAGTATGTTGCTATTGCTTTCTTCATGACTTATACATGTTCCTATGACTATGAGATTATGCAACTCCCGTTTACCGGAGGAACACTTTGTGTGCTACCAAATGTCACAACGTAACTGGGTGATTATAAAGGAGCTCTACAGGTGTCTCCAAAGGTACATGCTGGGTTGGCATATTTCGAGATTAGGATTTGTCACTTCGATTGTCGGAGAGGTATCTCTGGGCCCTCTCGGTAATGCACATCACCTAAGCCTTGCAAGCAATGTAACTAAATGAGTTAGTTGCGAGATGATGTATTACGGAACGAGTAAAGAGACTTGCCGGTAACGAGATTGAACTAGGTATTGATATACCGACGATCGAATCTCGGGCAAGTAACATACCGATGACAAAGGGAACAAGTATGTTGTTATGCGGTCTGACCGATAAAGATCTTCGTAGAATATGTGGGAGCCAATATGAGCATCCAGGTTCCGCTATTGGTTATTAACCGGAGACATGTCTCGTTCATGTCTACATTGTTCTCGAACCCGTAGGGTCTGCACGCTTAAGGTTTCGATGACAGTTATATTATGAGTTTATGAGTTTTGATGTACCGAAGTTGGTTCAGAGTCCCGGATATGATCGCGGACATAACGAGGAGTCTCAAAATGGTCGATACATAAAGATTGATATATTGGACGGCTATATTCGGACACTGGAAGTGTTCCGGGGAAGTTTCAGATAAAATCGGAGTACCGTGGGGTTACCGGAACCCCCAGGGGGTTAATGGGCCTCATGGGCCTAAAGTGGAGAAGAGAAGGGGCTGCCAGGGCAGGCCGCGCGCCCTCTCCCCCCTAGTTCCGAATTGGACAAGGAGGGAGGGGCGCCCCCCTTTCCTTCCTCTCCTCTCTCCCTTCCTTCCCCCTCTCCTACTTGGACAAGGAAAGGGAGGGGAGTCCTACTCCCGATAGGAGTAGGACTCCTCCTCGCGCCTCCTACTAGGGCCGGCCGCACCCCCCCCCTTGGCTCCTTTATATACGGACGCAGGGGGCACCCCTAGACACACAAGTTGATCCACGTGATCGTTTTCTTAGCCGTGTGCGGTGCCCCCTTCCACCATAATCCTCGATAATATTGTAGTGGTGCTTAGGCGAAGCCCTGCGACAGTTGAACATCAAGATCGTCACCACGCCGTCGTGCTGACGGAACTCTTCCCCGACACTTTGCTGGATCGGAGTCCGTGGATCGTCATCGAGCTGAACGTGTGCTGAAACTCGGAGGTGCCATATATTTCGGTGCTTGGATCGGTCCAGATCGTGAAGACGTACGACTACATCAACCGCGTTAATATAACGCTTCTCCACTGTCCGTCTATAAGGTTACGTAGATCACACTCTCCCCTTGTGCTATGCATCACCAAGATCTTGCGTGTGCGTAGGAATTTTTTTTGAAATTACTACGTTCCCCAACAGTGGCATCCGAGCCTAGGTTTTATGTGTTGATGTTATATGCACGAGTAGAACACAAGTGAGTTGTGTTGGGGAACGTAAGCAGAAATTCAAAATTTTCCTACGTGTCACCAAGATCTATCTATGGAAACCAGCAACGAGGGGAAGGAGAGTGCATCTACATACCCTTGTAGATCGCTAAGCGGAAGCGTTCAAGAGAACGGGGTTGAAGGAGTCGTACTCGTCGTGATCCAAATCACCGGAGATCCTAGTGCCGAACGGACGGCACCTCCGCGTTCAACACACGTACAGCCCGGTGACATCTCCCATGCCTTGATCCAGCAAGGAGAGAGGGAGAGGTTGAGGAAGACTCCATCCAGCAGCAGCACAACGGCGTGGTGGTGTGGAGGAGCGTGGCTATCCGCAGGGCTTCGCCAAGCACCACGGGAGAGAGAGATGTTGGAGAAGGGAGAAGGAGGCAACCAAAGGCATGGATGAAAGAGCCCTCCTTCCCCACTATATATAGGAGGGCCAAGGGGGGGGCGGCCCTAGGAGATCCAATCTCCTAGGGGTGGGCGGCCAAGGGAGGTTTCCCTCCCCCCCAAGGCACCTAGGAGGTGCCTTACCCCCTTGGGACTCTTCCTTAGGGTTCCCCACCCTAGGCGCATGGGCCCTAGGGGAAGTGGCCCAGCCCACTTTGGGCTGGATCCCTTCCCAACTTCAGCCCATGGGACCCTCCGGGATAGGTGGCCCCACCCGGTGGGCCCCCGGGACCCTTCCGGTGGTCCCGGTACAATACCGATGACCCTCGAAACTCGTCCCGATGGCCGAAATAGGACTTCCTATATATAAATCTTTACCTCCGGACCATTCCGGAACTCCTCGTGACGTCCGAGATCTCATCCGGGACTCCGAACAACATTCGGTAACCACATACAAACTTCTTACAACCCTAGCGTCATCGAACCTTAAGTGTGTAGACCCTACGGGTTCGGGAGACATGCAGACATGACCGAGACGTTCTCCGGTCAATAACCAACAGCGGGATATGGATACCCATGTTGGCTCCCACATGTTCCACGATGATCTCATCGGATGAACCACGATGTCAAGGACTTAATCAATCCCGTATACAATTCCCTTTGTCTATCGGTACGATACTTGCCCGAGATTCGATCGTCGGTATCGATACCTTGTTCAATCTCGTTACCGGCAAGTCTCTTTACTCGTTCCGTAACACATCATCCCGTGATCAACTCCTTGATCACATTGTGCACATTATGATGATGTCCTACCGAGTGGGCCCAGAGATACCTCTCCGTTTACACGGAGTGACAAATCCCAGTCTCGATTCGTGCCAACCCAACAGACACTTTCGGAGATACCTGTAATGCACCTTTAGTCACCCAGTTACGTTGTGACGTTTGATACACCCAAAGCATTCCTACGGTATCCGGGAGTTGCACAATCTCATGGTCTAAGGAAATGATACTTGACATTAGAAAAGCTTTAGCATACGAACTACACGATCTTTGTGCTAGGCTTAGGATTGGGTCTTGTCCATCACATCATTCTCCTAATGATGTGATCCCGTTATCAATGACATCCAATGTCCATGGTCAGGAAACCGTAACCATCTATTGATCAACGAGCTAGTCAACTAGAGGCTTACTAGGGACATGGTGTTGTCTATGTATCCACACATGTATCTGAGTTTCCTATCAATACAATTCTAGCATGGATAATAAACGATTATCATGAACAAGGAAATATAATAATAACCAATTTATTATTGCCTCTAGGGCATATTTCCAACAGTCTCCCACTTGCACTAGAGTAAATAATCTAGTTCACATCGCCATGTGATTAACACTCACAGGTCACATCGCCATGTGACCAACATCCAAAGAGTTTACTAGAGTCAATAATCTAGTTCACATCACTATGTGATTAACACTCAATGAGTTCTAGGTTTGATCATGTTGCTGTGAAGAGAGGTTTTAGTCAACGGTCTGAACCCTTTCAGATCCGTGTGTGCTTTACAAATCTCTATGTCATCTCCTAGATGTAGCTACCACGTCTATTTGTAGCTTATTCCAAATAACTGTTCTACTTGGAGCTATTCTAAATTGTTGCTCCATTATACGTATCCGGCATCTCTACTCAGAGCTATCCGGATAGGTGTTAAGCTTGCATCAACGTACCCTTTACGACGAACTTTTTACACCCTCCATAACCGAGAAAATTCTTATGTCCACTAGTACTAAAGAATAACTTTGACGCTGTCCTGTGATTCCATTCTTGGATCACTCTTGTACCCCTTTGACTGACTTCATGGCAAGGCACACTTCAGGGTGCGGTACAAGCATAGCATACTGTAGAGCCTATGCTAAAGCATAGGACGACCTTCGTCCTTCCTCTTTCTTCTGCGTGGTTGAGCTTTAAGTCTAACTTCATACCTTACAACTCAGGCAAGAACTCCTTCTTTGACTGATCCATCTTGAACACCTTCAAGATCATGTCAAGGTATGTGCTCATTTGAAAGTACCATTAAGCATTTTGATCTATCCTTATAGATCTTGATGCTCAATGTTCAAGTAGCTTAATCCAGGCTTTCCATTAAAAACCACTTTTCAAATAACCCTATATGCTTTCCAGAAATTCTACGTCATTTCTGATCCATAATATGTCAACAACATATACTCATCAGAAATTCTATAGTGCTCCCACTCACTTCTTTGGAAATACAAGTTTCTCATAAACTTTGTATACACCCAAAATCTTTGATCATCTCATCAAAGCATACATTCCAACTCCGAGATGCTTACTCCAGTCCTTAGAAGGATTGCTGGAGCTTTGCATACTTATTAGCATCTTTCAGGATTGACAAAACCTTCCGGTTGTATCACATACAACCTTTCCTCAAGAAAATCGTCGAGGAAACAATGTTTTGACATCCTATCTGCAAGATTTCATAAATAATGCAGTAATCGCTAATATAATTCCAACAGACTCTTAGCATCGCTACGAGTGAGAAAGTCTCACGTAGTCAACTCCTTGAACTTGTCGGAAAACTCTTAACGACAAGTCGAGCTTTCTTAATGGTGACATTTACCATCATTGTCCGTCTTCCTTTTAAAATCCATCTGCACTCAACAGCCTTACGACCATCGAGCTGTTCTGCCAAAGTCTACACTTTGTTTTCATACATGGATCCTCTCTCGGATTTTATGCTCGAGCCATTTATCGGAATCCAGGCCCACCATCGCTTCTCCATAGCTCGTAGGTTCATTGTTGTCTAGCAACATGACTTCCAAGACAGGATTACGTACCACTCTGAAGTAGTACGCATCCTTGTCATCCTACGAGGTTTGGTAGTGACTTGATCTGAAGTTTCATGATCACTATCATAAGCTTCCACTTCAATTGGTGTAGGTGCCTACAGGAACAACTTCCTGTGCCCTGCCACACACTAGTTGAAGAACGGTTCAATAACCTCATCAAGTCTCCACCATCCTCCCACTCAATTCTTTCGAGAGAAACTTTTCCTCGAGAAAGGACCCGATTCTAGAAACAATCCTATTTCTTTCGAATCTGAGACAGGAGGTATACCCAACTGTTTGGGTGTCCTATGAAGATGCATTTATCCGCTTTGGGTTCGAGCTATCAACCTGAAACTTTTTCACATAAGCGTCGCAGCCCCAAACTTCTAAGAAATGACAGCTTAGGTTTCTCTAAACCATAGTTCATATGGTGTCATCTCATCGGAATTTCGTGGTGCCCTATTTAAAGTGAATGTGGTTGTCTTTAATGCCTAACCCATAAACTATCATGGTAATTCGATAAGAGACATCATGGTATGCATCATATCCAATAGGGTGCAGTTAAGATGTTCGGACACACCATCACACTATGGTGTTCCAGGCTGTATTAGTTGTGAAACAATTTCCACAATGTCTTAATTCTGTGCCAAACTCGTAATTCAGATATTCATCTCTATGATCATATCATAGATATTTTATCCTCTTGTCACGACGATCTTTAACTTCACCCTGAAATTACTTGAACCTTTCAATAATTCAGACTGTGATTTCATCAAGTAAATATACTCAACATCTACTCAAATCATCTGTGAAGTAAGAACATAACGATATCCACTACAGCGCCTCAGCACTCATTGGACTGCACACATCAAAATGTATTACTTCCAACAAGTTGCTTTCTAGTTCCATTTTACTGAAAACGAGGCTTTCAGTCATCTTGCCCATGTGGTATGATTTGCATGTCTCAAGTGATTCAAAATCAAGTGAGTCCAAACGTCCATTTGCATGGAGTTTCTTCATGCATATACACCAATAGACATGGTTCGCATGTCTCAAACTTTCAAAAACGAGTGAGCCCAAAGATCCATCAACATGGAGCTTCTTCATGCGTTTTATACCGATATGACTTACGTGGCAGTGCCACAAGTAGGTGGTACTATCATTACTATCTTTTGGCATGAACATGTGTATCACTACGATCGAGATTCAATAAACCATTCATTTTAGGTGTAAGACCATTGAAGGTATTATTCAAATAAACAGAGTAACTATTATTCTCCTTAAATGAATAACCGTATTGCGATAGACATAATCCAATCTGTCTATGCTCAACGCAAACACCAAATAACAATTATTTAGGTTTTAATACCAATCTCGATGGTAGAGGGAGCGTACGATGCATTTGATCACATCAACCTTGGAAACATTTCCAACACATATCGTCATCTACCTTTAGCTAGTCTCCGTTTATTCCGTAGCTTTTATTTCGAGTTACTAACACTTAGCAACCGAACCGGTATCTAATACCCTGGTGCTACTAGGAGTACTAGTAAAGTACATCAACACAATGTATATCCAATATACTTCTATCGACCTTGCCAGCCTTCTCATCTACCAAGTATCTAGGGTAATTCTGCTCCAGTGGCTGTTCCCCTTTATTACAGAAGCACTTAGTCTCGGGTTTGGGTTCAACTTTGGGTTTCTTCACTTGAGCAGCAACTGACTGTCGTTTCATGAAGTATCCCTTTCTTGACCTTGCCCTTCTTGAAACTAGTGGTTTCACCAACCATCAACAATTGATGCTCCTTCTTGAAACTACTTTTGTGGTGTCAAACATCGCGAATATCTCAAGGATCATCATATATGTCCCTGATATATTATAGTTCATCACGAAGCTCTAGCAGCTTGGTGGTAATGACTTCGGAGAATCATCACTATTTCATCTGGAAGATCAACTCCCACTCGATTCAAGCGATTGTTGTACTCAGACAATCTGAGCACAAGCTCAACAATTGAGCTTTTCTCCCTTAGTTTGCAGGCTAAGAAAATCGTCGGAGGTCTTATACCTCTTGACGTGGGCACGAGCCTGAAATCCCAATTTCAGCCCTCGAAACATCTCATATGTTTCACGATGTTTCAAAAATCGTCTTCGGTGCCTCAACTCTAAACCGTTTAACTGAACTATCACGTAGTTATTCAAAACGTGTATGTCAGATGTTCGCAACATCCACAGACAACGTTCGAGGTTCAGCACACTGAGCGGTGCATTAAGGACATAAGCCTTCTATGAAGCAATGAGGACAATCCTCAGTTTACGGACCTAGTCCGCATAATTGCTACTATCAACTTTCAACTAAATTTTCTCTAGGAACATATCTAAACAGTAGATAAAGCGCGAGCTATGACATAATTTGCAAAGACCTTTTGACTATGTTCAGGATAATTAAGTTCATCTTATGAACTCCCACTCAGATAGACATCCCTCTAGTCATCTAAGTGATTACATGATCCGAGTCAACTAGGCCGTGTCCGATCATCACGTGAGACGGACTAGTCAACATCGGTGAACATCTTCATGTTGATCGTATCTTCTATACGACTCATGCTCGACCTTTCGGTCTTCTGTGTTCCGAGGCCATGTCTATACATGCTAGGCTCGTCAAGTCAACCTAAGTGTTTCGCATGTGTAAATCTGTCTTACACCCGTTGTATGTGAACGTAAATCATCAACACCCGATCATCACGTGGTGCTTCGAAACGACGAACTCCGCAACGGTGCACAGTTAGGGGGAACACTTTCTTGAAATTTTAATGAGGGATCATCTTATTTACTACCGTCGTTCTAAGTAAACAGATGTATAAACATGATAAACATCACATGCAATCAAATAATAGTGACATGATATGGCCAATATCATATAGCTCCTTTGATCTCCATCTTGGGGCTCCATGATCATCTTGTCACCGGCATGACACCATGATCTTCCATCATCATGATCTCCATCATCGTGTCTCCATGAAGTTGTCACGCCAACTATTACTTCTACTACTACAGCTAACGGTTAGCAATAAAGTAAAGTAATTACATGACGTTTATGTTGACACGCAGGTCATAAATAAATTAAGACAACTCCTATGGCTCCTGCCGATTGTCATACTCATCGACATGCAAGTCGTGATTCCTATTACAAGAACATGATCAATCTCATACATCACATATATCATTCATCACATCCTTTTGGCCATATCACATCACATAGCATACCCTGCAAAAACAAGTTAGACGTCCTCTAATTGTTGTTTGCATGTTTTACGTGGCTGCTATGGGTTTCTAGCAAGAACGTTTCTTACCTACGCAAAAACCACAACGTGATATGCCAATTGCTATTTACCCTTCATAAGGACCCTTTTCATCGAATCCGATCCGACTAAAGTGGGAGAGACAGACACCCGCCAGCCACCTTATGCAACTAGTGCATGTCAGTCGGTGGAACCGGTCTCACGTAAGCATACGTGTAAGGTTGGTCCGGGCCGCTTCATCCCACGATGCCGCCGAATCAAGATAAGACTAGTAACGGCAAGCATATTGAACAAACTCAACGCCCACAACTACTTTGTATTCTACTCGTGCATAGAAACTACGCATAGACCTAGCTCATGATGCCACTGTTGGGGAACGTAGCATAAATTCAAAATTTCCTACATGTCACCAAGATCAATCTATGGAGTCATCTAGCAACAGGGAGGAGTGGATCTACATACCCTTGTAGATCCGCGCGGAAGCGTTCAAGAGAACGGGGTTGATGGAGTCGTACTCGTCGTGATCCAAATCACCGATGATCCTAGTGCCGAACGGACGGCACCTCCGCGTTCAACACACGTACAGCCCGGTGATCTCCCATGCCTTGATCCAGCAAGGAGAGAGGGAGAGGTTGAGGAAGACTCCATCCAGCAGCAGCACAACGGCGTGGTGGTGGTGAGGAGCGAGGCTATCCTGCAGGGCTTCGCCAAGCACCACGGGAGAGGAGGATGTTGGAGAAGGGAGAAGGAGGCAACCAAAGGCATGGATGAAAGAGCCCTCCTTCCCCCACTATATATAGGAGGGCCAAGGGGGGGCGCCGGCCCTAGGAGATCCAATCTCCTAGGGGGGGTGGCGGCCAAGGGAGGTTTCCTCCCCCCAAGGCACCTAGGAGGTGCCTTACCCCCTTGGGACTCTTCCTTAGGGTTCCCCCCCACCCTAGGCGCATGGGCCCTAGGGGAAAGTGGCGCCCCAGCCCACTTTGGGCTGGATCCCTTCCCAATTCAGCCCATGGGACCCTCCGGGATAGGTTGCCTCACCCGGTGGGCCCCCGGACCCTTCCGGTGGTCCCGGTACAATACCGATGACCCCGAAACTCGTCCCGATGGCCGAAATAGGACTTCCTATATATAAATCTTTACCTCCGGACCATTCCGGAACTCCTCGTGACGTCCGAGATCTCATCCGGGACTCCGAACAACATTCGGTAACCACATACAAACTTCCTTTAACCCTAGCGTCATCGAACCTTAAGTGTGTAGACCCTACGGGTTCGGGAGACATGCAGACATGACCGAGACGTTCTCCGGTCAATAACCAACAGCGGGATCTGGATACCCATGTTGGCTCCCACATGTTCCACGATGATCTCATCGGATGAACCACGATGTCAAGGACTTAATCAATCCCGTATACAATTCCCTTTGTCTATCGGTATGTACTTGCCCGAGATTCGATCGTGTCGATATACCTTAATACCGCAAGTATCCCGATACCTTGTTCAATCTCGTTACCGGCAAGTCTCTTTACTCGTTCTGTAACACATCATCCCGTGATCAACTCCTTGATCACATTGTGCACATTATGATGATGTCCTACCGAGTGGGCCCAGAGATACCTCTCCGTCACACGGAGTGACAAATCCCAGTCTCGATTCGTGCCAACCCAACAGACACTTTCGGAGATACCTGTAGTGTACCTTTATAGCCACCCAGTTACGTTGTGACGTTTGGCACACCCAAAGTATTCCTACGGTATCCGGGAGTTGCACAATCTCATGGTCTAAGGAAATGATACTTGACATTAGAAAAGCTTTAGCATACGAACTACACGATCTTGTGCTATGCTTAGGATTGGGTCTTGTCCATCACATCATTCTCCTAATGATGTGATCCCGTTATCAATGACATCCAATGTCCATGGTCAGGAAACCGTAACCATCTATTGATCAACGAGCTAGTCAACTAGAGGCTTACTAGGGACATGGTGTTGTCTATGTATCCACACTTGTATCTGAGTTTCCTATCAATACAATTCTAGCATGGATAATAAATGATTATCATGAACAAGGAAATATAATAATAATCAATTTATTATTGCCTCTAGGGCATATTTCCAACAGTTGTGGGCGATATAAGTCATACTGCTTACCAGCATGTCATACTTTGGTTCGGCGGTATTGTTGGACGAAGCGGCCTGGACCGACATTACGCGTACGCTTACGCGAGACCGGTTCTCCCGACGTGCTTTGCACAAAGGTGGCTAGCGGTGTCAGTTTCTCCAACTTTAGTTGAACCGAGTGTGGCTACGCCCGGTCCTTGCGAAGGTTAAAACAGCACCAACTTGACAAACTATCGTTGTGGTTTTGATGCGTAGGTAAGATTGGTTCTTGCTTAAGCCCGTAGCAGCCACGTAAAACTTGCAACAACAAAGTAGAGGACGTCTAACTTGTTTTTGCAGGGCATGTTGTGATGTGATATGGTCAAGACATGATGCTAAATTTTATTGTATGAGATGATCATGTTTTGTAACCGAGTTATCGGCAACTGGCAGGAGCCATATGGTTGTCGCTTTATTGTATGCAATGCAATTGCGCTGTAATGCTTTACTTTATCACTAAGCGGTAGCGATAGTCGTGGAAGCATAAGATTGGCGAGACGACAACGATGCTACGATGGTGATCAAGGTGTCGCGCCGGTGACGATGGTGATCATGACGGTACTTCGGAGATGGAGATCACAAGTACAAGAAGATGATGGCCATATCATATCACTTATATTGATTGCATGTGATGTTTATCTTTTATGCATCTTATCTTGCTTTGATTGACGGTAGCATTATAAGATGATCTCTCACTAAATTTCAAGAAAAGTGTTCTCCCTGAGTATGCACCGTTGCCAAAGTTCGTCGTGCCCAGACACCACGTGCTGATCGGGTGTGATAAGCTCTACGTCCATTACAACGGGTGCAAGCCAGTTTGCACACGCGGAATGCTCAGGTTTTACTTGACGAGCCAAGCATATACAGATATGGCCTCGGAACACGGAGACCGAAAGGTCGAGCGTGAATCATATAGTAGATATGATCAACATAGTGATGTTCACCAATGAAACTGCTCCATCTCACATGATGATCGGACATGGTTTAGTTGATTTGGATCACGTAAGCACTTAGAGGATTAGAGGATTAGAGGGATGTCTATCTAAGTGGGAGTTCTTAAGTAATATGATTAATTGAACTTAAATTTATCATGAACTTAGTCCCTGATAGTATCTTGCTTGTTTATGTTGATTGTAGATAGATGGCTCGTGCTGTTGTTCCGTTGAATTTTAATGCGTTCCTTGAGAAAGCAAAGTT
>NC_053026.1:454675332-454693040 GCF_003073215.2 Triticum urartu | reverse complement strand
TGGTTCATCCGATGAGATCATCGTGGAGCATGTGGGAGCCAACATGGGTATCCAGATCCCGCTGTTGGTTATTGACCGGAGAGTCGTCTCGGTCATGTCTGCTTGTCTCCCGAACCCGTAGGGTCTACACACTTAAGGTTCGGTGACGCTAGGGTTGTGAAGATATGTATATGCAGTAACCCGAATGTTGTCCGGAGTCCCGGATGAGATCTCGGACGTCACGATGAGTTCCGGAATGGTCCGGAGGTAAAGAATTATATATAGGAAGTGCTGTTTCGGCCATCGGGACAAGTTTCGGGGTCACCGGTATTGTACCGGGACCACCGGAAGGGTCCCGGGGGTCCACCGGGTGGGGCCACCTATCCCGGGGGGCCCCATGGGCTGAAGTGGGAGGGAACCCAGCCCAAAGTGGGCTGGGGCGCCACCCCCCAAGGGCCCATGCGCCTAGGGTTGGGGGGGAAACCCTAAGGGGGCGCCCCCTTGCTTGGGGGGCAAGCCCCCCACCCCTTGGCCGCCGCCCCCCTAGGAGATCCCATCTCCTAGGGCCGGCCACCCCCTGGCACCCCTATATATAGTTGAGGAGAGGAGGGACTTCATACCTCAGCCTTGGCGCCTCCCTCTCTCCCCGTTACGTCTCTCTCTCGTAGTATAGGCGAAGCCCTGCTACTGTGACGCCCTGCATCCACCACCACGCCGTCGTGCTGCTGGATCTTCATCAACCTCTCCTTCCCCCTTGCTGGATCAAGAAGGAGGAGACGTCTCCCGTCCCGTACGTGTGTTGAACGCGGAGGTGCCGTCCGTTCGGCGCTTGGTCATCGGTGATTTGGATCACGTCGTGTTCGACTACATCATCACCGTTCTTTGAACGCTTCCGCATGCGATCTACAAAGGTATGTAGATGCATCTGATGACTCGTTGCTAGATGAACTCCTAGATGGATCTTGGTGAAACGAGTAGGAAAATTTTTGTTTTCTGCAACGTTCCCAACACGCAGGGCTTCGCCTAAGCACTTCTACAATATTATCGAGGATTATGGTGGAAGGGGCACCGCACACGGCTAAGAATATGGTCACGTGGATCAACTTGTGTGTTTAGGGGTGCTCCCTGCCCCCATATATAAAGGAGCAAGGGGAGGAGGCCGGCCGGCCCCTATTGGCGCGCCAGGAGGAGTCCTCCTCCTAGTAGGTAGACTCCTACTAGGAGGGGAAGGAAGTGGGAGGAGAAGGAAAGGGGGGGCGCCGCCCCCTCTCTAGTCCAATTCGGACCAGGGGGGAGGAGGCGCGCGCCACCCCGGCTGCCCCTCTCTCTCTCCACTAGCCCATATGGCCCATTACTTCTCCCGGTAGGGTTCGGTAAACCTCCGGACCTCTCCGGTTTTCTCCTAAATCACCGGAACAATTCCGGTGTCCGAATATAGTCGTCCAATATATCAATCTTTATGTCTCGACCATTTCGAGACTCCTCGTCATGTCCGTGATCACATCCGGGACTCCGAACTAACTTCGGTACATCAAAACTAATAAACCCATAATATAACTGTCATCAAAACCTTAAGCGTGCGGACCCTACGAGTTCGAGAACAATGTAGACATGACCGAGACACGTCTCCGGTCAATAACCAATAGCGGAACCTGGATGCTCATATTGGCTCCTACATATTCTACGAAGATCTTTATCGGTCAGACCGCATAACAACATACGTTGTTCCCTTTGTCATCGGTATGTTACTTGCCCGAGATTCGATCGTCGGTATCTCAATACCTAGTTCAATCTCGTTACCGGCAAGTCTCTTTACTCGTTTCGTAATACATCATCTCGCAACTAACTCATTAGTTGCAATGCTTGCAAGGCTTATGTGATGTGCATTACCGAGAGGGCCCAGAGATACCTCTCCGACAATCGGAGTGACAAATCCTAATCTCGAAATACGCCAACCCAACATGTACCTTTGGAGACACCTGTAGAGCTCCTTTATAATCACCCAGTTATGTTGTGACTTGGTAGCACACAAAGTGTTCCTCCGGCAAACGGGAGTTGCATAATCTCATAGTCATAGGAACATGTATAAGTCATGAAGAAAGCAATAGCAACATACTAAACGATCGGGTGCTAAGCTAATGAATGGGTCATGTCAATCACATCATTCTCCTAATGATGTGATCCCGTTAATCAAATGACAACACATGTCTATGGTTAGGAAACATAACCATCTTCGATCAACGAGCTAGTCAAGTAGAGGCATACTAGTGACGTTTAGTTTGTCTATGTATTCACACAAGTATTATGTTTCCGGTTAATACAATTCTAGCATGAATAATAAACATTTATCATGAAATAAGGAAATAAATAATAACTTTATTATTGCCTCTAGGGCATATTTCCTTCAGTCTCCCACTTGCACTAGAGTCAATAATCTAGTTCACATCGCCATGTGATCTAACATCAATAGTTCACATCTTTATGTGGTTAACACCCATAGTTCACATCGATATGTGACCAACACCCAAAGGGTTTACTAGAGTCAGTAATCTAGTTCACATCGCTATGTGATTAACACCCAAAGAGTACTAAGGTGTGATCATGTTTTGCTTGTGAGATAATTTTAGTCAACGGGTTTGCCATATTCAGATCCGTATGTATTTTGCAAATATCTATGTCAACAATGCTCTGCACGGAGCTACTCTAGCTAATTGCTCCCACTTTCAATATGTATCCAGATTGAGGCTTAAAGTTATCTAGATCAGTGTCAAAACTTGCATCGCGAACCTTTTGTCACCTCCATAATCGAGAAAACATATCCTTATTCCACTAAGGATAATTTTGACCGCTTGTCATGTGATTCTACTCCTAGATCACTATTGTACTCCCTTGCCAAAAAATCAGTGTAGGGTATACATAGATCTGGTACACAGCCATGGCATACTTTATAGAACCTATGGCCTGAGGGCATAGGGAATGACTTTCACTCTCTTTCTATCTTCTGCCCGTGGTCGGGCTTTGAGTCTTACTCAATTTCAACCCTTGTTAACAGGCAAAGAACTCTTTCTTTGACTGTTCCATTTTGAACTACTTCAAAATCTTGTCAAGGTATGTACTCATTGAAAAACTTATCAAGCGTCTTGATCTATCTCTATAGATCTTGATGCTCAATATGTAAGCAGCTTCACCGAAGGTCTTTCTTTGAAAAACTCCTTTCAAATACTCCTTTATGCTTTGCAGAATAATTCTACATTATTTCCGATCAACAATATGTCATTCACATATACTTATCAGAAATGCTACAGAGCTCCCACTCACTTTCTTGTAAATACAGGCTTCTCCAAAAGTCTGTATAAAACCAAATGCTTTGATCACACTATCAAAGCATATTTATTCCAACTCCGAGATGCTTGCACCAGTCCATAAATGGATCGCTGGAGCTTGCATATTTTGTTAGCACCTTTAGGATTGACAAAACCTTCTGGTTGCATCATATACAACTCTTCTTTAAGAAATCCATTAAGGATTGCAGTTTTGTTATCCATTTGCCAGATTTCATAAAATGCGGCAATTGCTAACATGATTCGGACAGACTTTAAGCATCGATACGAGTGAGAAAATCTCATCGTAGTCAACACCTTGAACTTGTCAAAAACCTTTTTGACAATTCTAGCTTTGTAGATAGTAACACTACTATCAGCATCCGTCTTCCTCTTGAAGATCCATTTAATCTCAATGGCTCGCCGATCATTGGGCAAGTCAATCAAAGTCCACACTTTGTTCTCATACATGGATCCCATCTCAGATTTCATGGCTTCAAGCCATTTTGCGGAATCTGGGCTCACCATCGCTTCTTCATAGTTCGTAGGTTCACCATGATCTAGTAGCATGACTTCCAGAACAGGATTACCGTACCACTCTGGTGCGGATCTTACTCTGGTTGATCTACGAGGTTCGGTAGTAACTTGATCTGAAGTTTCATGATCATCATCATTAGCTTCCTCACTAATTGGTGTAGGTGTCACAGAAACCGGTTTCTGTGATGTACTACTTTCCAATAAGGGAGCAGGTACAGTTACCTCATCAAGTTCTACTTTCCTCCCACTCACTTCTTTCGAGAGAAACTCCTTCTCTAGAAAGGATCCATTCTCAGCAATGAATATCTTGCCTTCGGATCTGTGATAGAAGGTGTACCCAACATTTTCTTTTGGGTATCCTATGAAGACGCACTTCTCCGATTTGGGTTTGAGCTTATCAGGTTGAAACTTTTTCACATAAGCATTGCAACCTCAAACTTTAAGAAACGACAGCTTAGGTTTCTTGCCAAACCATAGTTCATACGGTGTCGTCTCAACGGATTTAGATGGTGCCCTTTTTAATGTGAATGCAGCTGTCTCTAATGCATAACCCCAATACGATAGTGGTAAATCAGTAAGAGACATCATATATTGTACTATATCCAATAAAGTACGGTTATGACGTTCGGACACACCATTATGCTGTGGTGTTCCAGGTGGCATGAATTTGTGAAACTATTCCACATTGTTTTAATTGAAGACCTAACTCGTAACTCAAATATTCGTCTCCACGATCAGATCGTAGTAACCTTATTTTCTTGTCACGATTATTTTCCACTTCACTCTGAAATTCTTTGAACTGTTCAAATATTTCAGACTTATGTTTTATCAAGTAGATATACCCATATCTACTCAAATTATCTGTGAAGGTCAGAAAATAACGATACCCGCCGCGAGCTTCAACACTCATCGGATCGCATACATCAGTATGTATTATTTCCAATAAGTTAGTTGCTCGCTCCATTGTTCCGGAGAACGGAGTTTTAGTCATCTTGCCCATAAGGCATGGTTCGCAAGCATCAAGTGATTCATAATCAAGCGATTCCAAAATCCCATCAGCATGGAGTTTCTTCATGCGCTTTACACCAATATGACTATAAACGGCAGTGCCACAAATAAGTTGCACTATCATTATTAACTTTGCATCTTTTGGCTTCAATATTATGAATATGTGTATCACTACGATCGAGATCCAACAAACCATTTTCGTTGGTGTGTATGACCATAGAAGGTTTTATTCATGTAAACAGAACAACAATTGTTCTCTAATTTAAATGAATAACCGTATTGCAATAACATGATCAAATCATATTCATGCTCAACGCAAACACCAAATAACACTTATTTAGGTTCAACACTAATCCCGAAAGTATAGGGAGTCTGCGATGATGATCATATCAATCTTGGAACCACTTCCAACACACATCATCACTTCACCCTTAACTAGTCTCTGTTCATTCTGCAACTCCCGTTTCGAGTTACTAATCTTAGCAACTGAACTAGTATCAAATACTGAGGGGTTGCTATAAACACTAGTAAAGTACACATCAATAACATGTATATCAAATATACTTATGTTCACTTTGCCATCCTTCTTATCCACCAATCACTTGGGGTAGTTCCGCTTCCAGTGACCAGTCCCTTTGCAGTAGAAGCACTTAGTCTCAGGCTTAGGACCAGACTTGGGCTTCTTCACTTGAGCAGCAACTTGCTTGCTGTTCTTCTTGAAGTTCCCCTTTTTTCCTTTGCCCTTTTCTTGAAACTAGTGATCTTGTCAACCATCAACACTTGATGCTCTTTCTTGATTTCTACCTTCATCGATTTCATCATCATGAAAAGCTCGGGAGTCGTTTTCGTCATCCCTTGCATACTATAGTTCATCACGAAGTTCTACTAACTTGGTGATGGTGACTAGAGAATTCTGTCAATCACTATCTTATCTGGAAGATTAACTCCCACTTGATTCAAGCGATTGTAGTACCCAGACAATCTGAGCACATGCTCACTAGTTGAGCGATTCTCCTCCATCTTTTAGCTATAGAACTTGTTGGAGACTTCATATCTCTCAACTCGGGTATTTGCTTGAAATATTAACTTCAACTCCTGGAACATCTCATATGGTCCATGACGTTCAAAAAGTCTTTGAAGTCCCGATTCTAAGCCGTTAAGCATGGTGCACTAAACTATCAAGTAGTCATCATATTGAGCTAGCCAAACGTTCATAACGTCTGCATCTGCTCCTGCAATAGGTCTGTCACCTAGCGGTGCATCAAGGACATAATTCTTCTGTGCAGCAATGAGGATAAACCTCAGATCACGGATCCAATCCGCATCATTGCTACTAACATCTTTCAACTTAGTTTTCTCTAGGAACATATCAAAATTAAACGGGGAAGCTAAACGCGAGCAATTGATCTACAACATAGATATGAAAATACTACCAGGACTAAGTTCATGATAAATTAAAGTTCAATTAATCATATTACTTAAGAACTCCCACTTAGATAGACGTCTCTCTAATCATCTAAGTGATCACGTGATCCAAATCAACTAAACCATAACCGATCATCATGTGAGGATGGAGTAGTTTCAAATGGGTGAACATCACTAGTTGATCATATCTACTATATGTCACGCTCGACCTTTCGGTCTCCGTGTTCCGAGGCCATATCTATATGCTTGCTCATAAGTTAACCTGAGTAATTCTGCGTGTGCAAATGTTTTGCACCCGTTGTATTTGAACGTAGAGCCTATCACACCGATCATCACGTGGTGTCTCAGCACGAAGAACTTTCGGCAACGGTGCATTACTCAGGGAGAACACTTCTTGATAATTAGTAGAGATCATCTTAAATGCTTACCGTCAAATCAAAGCAAATAAGATGCCATTAAAAGATAAACATCCACATGCCAATCAATATAAGTGAATATGATTATGGCCATTCAATCATCTTGTGCTTGTGATCTCCATCTTCGAGCACCGTCGTGATCACCATCGTCACCGGCGCGACACCTTGATCACCATCGTAGCATCGTTGTCGTCTCGCCAATCTTATGCTTCCACGACTATCGCTACCGCTTAGTGATAAAGTAAAGCATTACATACGATTGCATTGCATACAATAAAGCGACAACCATATGGCTCCTGCCAGTTGCCGATAACTCGGTTACAAAACATGATCATCTCATACAATAAAATTTAGCATCATGTCTTGACCATATCACATCACAACATGCCCTGCAAAAACAAGTTAGACGTCCTCTACTTTGTTGTTGCAAGTTTTACGTGGCTGCTACGGGCTTAAGCAAGAACCAATCTTACCTACGCATCAAAACCACAACGATAGTTTGTCAAGTTGGTGCTGTTTTAACCTTCGCAAGGACCGGGCGTAGCCACACTCGGTTCAACTAAAGTTGGAGAAACTGTCACCCGCTAGCCACCTTTGTGCAAAGCACGTCGGGAGAACCGGTCTCGCGTAAGCGTACGCGTAATGTCGGTCCGGGCCGCTTCGTCCAACAATACCGCCGAACCAAAGTATGACATGCTGGTAAGCAGTATGACTTATATCGCCCACAACTCACTTGTGTTCTACTCGTGCATATAACATCAACACATAAAACCTAGGCTCGGATGCCACTGTTGGGGAACGTAGTAATTTCAAAATTTTCCTACGCACACGCAAGATCATGGTGATGCATAGCAACGAGAGGGGAGAGTGTGATCTACGTACCCTTGTAGACCGACAGCGGAAGCGTTAGCACAACGCGGTTGATGTAGTCGTACGTCTTCACGGCCCGACCGATCAAGCACCGAAACTACGGCACCTCCGAGTTTTAGCACACGTTCAGCTCGATGACGATCCCCGGACTCCGATCCAGCAAAGTGTCGGGGTAGAGTTCCGTCAGCACGACGGCGTGGTGACGATCTTGATGTACTACCGTCGCAGGGCTTCGCCTAAGCACCGCTACAATATTATCGAGGATTATGGTGGAAGGGGGCACCGCACACGGCTAAGAATATGATCACGTGGATCAACTTGTGTGTCTAGGGGTGCCCCCTGCCCCCGTATATAAAGGAGCAAGGGGAGGAGGCCGGCCGGCCCTATTGGCCGCCAGGAGGAGTCCTCCTCCTAGTAGGAGTAGGACTCCTACTAGGAGGGGGAAGGAAGTGGGGAGGGAGAAGGAAAGGGGGGCGCCCCCCCCCTCTCCTAGTCCAATTCGGACCAGGGGGAGGAGGCGCGCGGCCCACCCTGGCTGCCCCCTCTCTCTCTCCACTAAGGCCCATATGGCCCATTACTTCTCCCGGTAGGGTTCCGGTAACCCTCCGGCTCTCCGGTTTTCTCCGAAATCACCCGGAACACTTCCGGTGTCCGAATATAGCCGTCTAATATATCAATCTTTATGTCTCGACCATTTCGAGACTCCTCGTTATGTCCGTGATCACATCCGGGACTCCGAACAAACTTCGGTACATCAAAATATATAAACTCATAATGAAACTGTCATCGTAACGTTAAGCGTGCGGACCCTACGGGTTCGAGAATAATGTAGACATGACCGAGACATGTCTCTGGTCAATAACCAATAGCGGAACCTGGATGCTCATATTGGCTCCCACATATTCTATGAAGATCTTTATCGGTCAGACCGCATAACAACATACTTTGTTCCCTTTGTCATCGCTATGTTATCTCTTCCGAGATTCGATCGTCGGTATCCAATACCTAGTTCAATCTCGTTACCGGCAAGTCTCTTTTACTCGTTTCGTAATACATCATCTCGCAACTAACTCATTAGTTGCAAATCTTGCAAGGCTTATGTGATGTGCATTACCGAGAAGGGCCCAGAGATACCTCTCCGACAATCGGAGTGACAAATCCTAATCTCGAAATACGCCAACCCAACATGTACCTTTGGAGACACCTGTAGAGCTCCTTTATAATCACCCAGTTACGTTGTGACGTTTGGTAGCACACAAAGTGTTCCTCCGGCAAACGGGAGTTGCATAATCTCATAGTCATAGGAACATGTATAAGTCATGAAGAAAGCAATAGCAACATACTAAACGATCGGGTGCTAAGCTAATGGAATGGGTCATGTCAATCACATCATTCTCCTAATGATGTGATCCCGTTAATCAAATGACAACACATGTCTATGGTTAGGAAACATAACCATCTTCGATCGAGCTAGTCAAGTAGAGGCATACTAGTGACGTTTAGTTTGTCTATGTATTCACACAAGTATTATGTTTTCGGTTAATACAATTCTAGCATGGATAATAAACATTTATCATGAAATAAGGAAATAAAATAATAACTTTATTATTGCCTTTAGGGCATATTTCCTCAAGAACGACGGTAGCTTAAATAAGATGTTCCCTCGTAATAATTTCAAGAAAGTGTTCCCCCTAACTATGCACCGTTGCGAAGGTTCGTTGTTTCGAAGCACCACGTGATGATCGGGTGTGATAGATTCTAACGTTCGAATACAACGGGTGTAAGTCAGATTTACACACGCAATACACTTAGGTTGACTTGACGAGCCTAGCATGTACAAACATGGCCTCGGAACACGGAAGACCGAAAGGTCGAGCATGAGTCGTATAGAAGATACGATCAACATGAAGATGTTCACCGATGTTGACTAGTCCGTCTCACGTGATGATCAGACATGGCCTAGTTGACTCGGATCATGTTTCACTTAGATAACTAGAGGGATGTCTATCTGAGTGGGAGTTCATTAAATAATTTGATTAGATGAACTCAATTATCATGAACATAGTCTAAATTGTCTTTGCAAATATGTTGTAGATAAATAGCTCACGTTGTAGCTCCCTGTTTCAATACGTTCCTAGAGAAAGATTAAGTTAAAAGATATTGTAAGCAATGATGCGGACTAGGTCCGTAGTCCGAGGAATGTCCTCACTACTACACAGAAGGCTTACGTCTTTGATGCACCGCTCGATGTGCAAACCCCTACAACGTCGTCTGTGGATGTTGTGAACACCTGACAGACACATCCTGATGACTACTTAATAGTTTAGTGCACCATACTTTACGGCTTAGAATCGGGATTCCAATGACGTTTTGAATGCCATAGAACATATGAGATGTTCCAAGAGCTGAAATTGGGATTTCAGGCTCATGCCCGTGTTGAGAGGTGTGAGACCTCTAACAAGTTCTTTTGCCAACAAGATGGAGGAGAATAGCTCAGCTAGTGAGCATGTGCTCAGAATGTCTGGGTGCTACAATCACTTAAATCAAGTGGGAGTTAAACTTCCAGATAAGATAGTGATTGATAGAGTTCTCTAGCCACTATCACTAAGCTACTAGATCTTCGTGATGAACTATGACATGCAAGGGATGGAGTTGATCCCAGAGCTGTTCGCGGTGCTTAAGACCGCAAAAGATAGAAATCAAGAAGGAGCATCAAGTGTTGATGGTTTGACAAGACCACTGGTTTCAAGAAGGGCAAGGGCTAGAAGGGAAACTTCATGGATGGCAAACCAGTTGCCGCTCCAGTGAAGGAACCCAAGGTTGAACCCAAACCCGAGACTGAGTGCTTCTATTGTAAGGGGAACGGTCACTGGTAGTGGAATTACCCCAAATGTATGGTAGATAAGAAGGCTGGCAACTTCAACAAAGTATATACGTGTTATTAATGTGTACCTCACTAGTACTCCTAGTAGCACCTGGGTATTGGATACCGGTTCAGTTGCTATTATTGGTGACTTGAAGCAAAAGCTACGGACTAAACGGAGACTAGCTAAGGGCGAGGTGACGATGTGTGTTGGAAGTGTTTCCAAAGTTGATGAGATCACCATCGCACGCTCCATCTGCCTTCGGGATTAGTATTGAACCTAGATAAATGTTATCAGGTGTCTACGTTGAGCATGAATATGATTATATCATGTTCATTGCAATACGGTTTTTCATTTAAATTAGAGAATAATGGTTATTCTGTTTACATGAATAATACCTTTCATGGTGATGCACCCTATGTGAATGGTTCATTGAATCTCGGTCGTGGTAATACACATGTTCACGCCAAAGGATGTAGAGTTAATAATGATAGTACCACTTTCTTGTGGCACTGCCGCTTAGGTCATATTGGCGTAAGATGCATGAAAAAACTCCATGTCGATGGATGTTTGGAGTCACTTGATTTTGAATCGCTTGACACATGCGAGCCATGCCTCATGGGCAGGATGACTAAGACCCCGTTTTCAGGTACAATGAAACGGGCAAGTGACTTGTTGGAAATCATGCATGCTGATGCGTGTGATCCAATGAGAATTGAAGCATGCGGTGGATATCGCTATTTTCTCATCTTCACTGACGATTTGGGTAGATATAGGTATATCTACTTAATGAAGCACAAGTCTGAAACGTTTGAAAAGTTCAAGCGATTTCAGAGTGAAGTTAAGAATCATCATAACAATAAGATCATGTTCCTACGATCTGATCAAAAAGGGATTTTCTGAGTTATGAGTTTGGCAATCACTTAAGACATTGTGGAATTGTTTCACAGTTGAAGCCACCTGGAACACCACAAGGTAATAGTGTGTACGGACGTTGTAATCGAACCCTATGAGATATGGTGCGATCTATGATGTCTCTTACCAATCTACCGTTTTCATTTTGAGGTTATGCGTTAGAGACAGCTGCATTCACTTTAGATAGGACACCATCTAAGTCCGTTGAGACGACATCGTATGAACATTAGTTTGGCGAGAAACCAAAGTTGTCGTTTCTTAATGTTTGGGGCTGCGATGCTTAAGGCTTCAGCCGGAGAAGCTCGAACCCAAAGCGGACAAACACATCTTCATAGGATACCCAAAGGTGACAGTTGGGTATACCTTCTATCTCAGATCCGAGGGCAAATTGTTTGTCGCTAAGAACGGGTCCTTTCTCGAGAAGGAGTTTCTCTCGAAAGAATTGAGTGGGAGGAAGATAGAACTTGATGAGGGTTGTCTAACCTTTACTTCAACCAGAGAGTGATGCAACACAGAAAGATGTTTTCTATGGCGCCTACGTCTGTTGAGTAGGAAGTTAATGATGTGATCATGAAGCTTCGGATCAAGTTGCTATCGAACCTCGTAGGTCGACAAGGATATGTACTACTCCTGAGTGGTACGGTAATCCTGTCTTAGATATCATGTTGTTAGACAACAATGAACCTACGAGCTATGGAGAAGCGATGGTGGGCCCGTATTCTGACAAATGGTTAGAAGCCATGAAATCCGAGATAGGATCCATATATCAGAACAAAGTATGGACTTTGGTGGACTTGCCCGATGATCGGCAAGCCATTGAGATAAATGGACCTTTTAAGAAGAAGACGGACGTGGGCGGTAATGTTACCGTCTATGAAGCTCGACTTGTGGGAAAGAGTCTTTTCACAAGTTCAAGGAGTTGACTACGATGAGAATTTCTCACCCGTAGCGATGCTTAAGTCCGTCGGAATCATGTTAGCATTAGCTGTATTTTTCGATTATGAAATCTTACAGATGGATGTCAAAACAAGTTTTCTTACCAGTTTTCGTAAGAAAAGTTGTATGTGATACAATCAAAGTTTTGTCGATCCTAAGGATGCTAAAACGTATGCTGGCTCCAGCAATCCTTCTATGGACTAGAGCAAGCATCTCGGAATCGGAATATACGTTTTGATGGAGTGATCAAAGCTTTTAGGTTTATACAATGTTTGTTAGAAACTTGTATTTACAAGAAAGTGAGTGGGAGCACTACAACATTTCTGATAAGTATATGTGGATGACATATTGTAGATCCGAAATAATGTAGAATTTCTGGAAAGCATAAACGGTTGTTTGAAGAGTGTTTTTCAAAGGAAGACCTGGATAAAGCTGCTTACAATTGGGCATCAAGATCTATAGAGGTGATCAAGACGCCTGATGATACTTTCAAAGAACGCACACCTTGACATGTTTTTGAAGGAGTTCAAAATAGATCAGGTCAAAGAAGGGGTTCTTGCCTGAGTTGTAAGGTGTGAAGTTGAGTAAGACTCAAAGCTTGACCACGGCAGAAGAAAGAGGAAGGACGAAGGTCGTCCCCTATGCTTTTGTCATAGGCTCTATATGGTATGCCATGCTGAAGTACCGCACCTGATGTGTGCCTTGCCACATGTCTGGCAAAAGGGTACAAAGGTGATCTAGAGTAGATCACCGGATAGCGGTCAAAATTATCCTTAGAGGAATAAGGAAATGTTTCTCGGTTATGGAGGTGATAAAGAGTTCGACGTAAAGAGTTACGTCGATGCAATATAACACCTATCCGGATAGCTCTGAGTAGAGATACCGGATACGTATAATGGAGCAACAATTTGGAATAGCTCCAAGTGGAACGTGGCAGCAGCATCTACGATATAAAGTTTTGCGAATACATAGGGATCTGAAAATGGCAAGACCCGTTGACTACAACCTCTCTCACAAGCATAACATGATCAAACCCAGAACTTGTTGAGTATTAATCACATAGTGATGTGAACTAGATTAGTGACTCTAGTAAACTCTTTGGATGTTGATCACATGGCGATGTGACCTGTGAGTGTTAATCACATGGCGATGTGAACTAGATTATTGACTCTAGTGCAAGTGGGAGACTGTTGGAAATATGCCCTAGAGGCAATAATAAATTGGTTATTATTATATTTCCTTGTTCATGATAATCGTTTATTATCCATGCTAGAATTGTATTGATAGGAAACTCAGATACATGTGTGGATACATAGACAACACCATGTCCCTAGTAAGCCTCTAGTTGACTAGCTCGTTGATCGATAGATGGTTACAGTTTCCTGACCATGGACATTGATAACGGGATCACATCATTAGGAGAATGATGTGATGGACAAGACCCAATCTTAAGCCTAGCACAAGATCGTGTAGTTCGTATGCTAAAGCTTTTCTAATGTCAAGTATCATTTCCTTAGACCATGAGATTGTGCAACTCTCGGATACCGTAGGAGTGCTTTGGGTGTGCCAAACGTCACAACGTAACTGGGTGGCTATAAAGGTACACTACAGGTATCTCCGAAAGTGTCTGTTGGGTTGGCACGAATCGAGACTGGGATTTGTCACTCCGTGTAAACGGAGAGGTATCTCTGGGCCCACTCGGTAGGACATCATCATAATGTGCATAATGTGACCAAGGAGTTGATCACGGGATGATGTGTTACGGAACGAGTAAAGAGACTTGCCGGTAACGAGATTGAACAAGGTATCGGGATACCGACGATCGAATCTCGGGCAAGTATCGTACCGCTAGACAAAGGGAATTGTATACGGGATTGATTGAATCCTTGACATCGTGGTTCATCCGATGAGATCATCATGGAGCATGTGGGAGCCAACATGGGTATCCAGATCTCGTTGTTGGTTATTGACCGGAGAGTTGTCTCGGCCATGTTTGCATGACTCCCGAGCCCGTAGGGTCTACACACTTAAGGTTCGATGACGCTAGGGTTATAGGAAAAGTATGTACGCGGTTACCGAATGTTGTTCGGAGTCCCGGATGAGATCCCGGACGTCACGAGGAGTTCCGGAATGGTCCGGAGGTAAAGATTGATATATAGGAAGTATGGTTTTGGCCACCGGAAGTGTTCCGGGCATCACCTGTAGTGTACCGGGACCACCGGAGGGGTCCGGGGGTCCATCAGGTGGGGCCACCAGCCCCGGAGGCCTACATGGGCCAATAGTTGGAAGGGACTAGCCCCTAGGTGGGCTGGGGCGCCTCCCACCAAGGCCCAAGGCGCCTCCAAGAGGGGAAGGGGGCAAACCCTAGGGCAGATGGGCCCTAAGGCCCACCCTAGGTGCGCCTCCCCCTCTCCCCCTTGTGGTCGCCACCCTAGATGGGATCTAGGGCTGCCGCACCCCTTGGGGTGGGAACCCTAGGTGGGGGCGCAGCCCTCCCTCTCCCCCTATATATAGTGGAGGCAAAGGGGCAGCCCAACACACGATTCAATCTCCCTGTTGGCGCAGCCCTACCCCTCTGCCTCCTCATCTCTCGTAGTGCTTGGCGAGCCCTGCTGGAGTTCCGTGCTCCTCCACCACCACCACGCTGTTGTGCTGCTGCTGGACAGAGTCTTCCCCAACCTCTCCTTCTCCCCTTGCTGGATCAAGGCGTGGGAGACGTCACCGGGTTGTACGTGTGTTGAACGCGGAGGCGCCGTTTGTTCGGCGCTAGAGCGGAATCAACCGTGATCTGAATCGCTGCGAGTACGACTCCTTCATCCGCGTTCTTACAACGCTTCCGCTTAGCGATCTACAAGGGTAAGTAGATGCACTCCCCTTCCCCTTGTTGCTAGATTACTCCATAGATTGATCTTGGTGATGCGTAGAAAATTTTAAATTTCTGCTACGATCCCCAACATTTTGTTTGTGTCCAACGACCAGATCAAGACTGTTTTTGGATCCCCAATTTGATCAATACTTCTCATGGTCTAAATATTGAAGTTGCCATGGTACCTACAAAAAATTGCCATGGTCTAAATATTGAAACTGCCATGCTACCTATAGAAAAATAACTATGGTCTAAATAATTATTTTTTTCATGGTAGATACAACAGAACTATCATGGTGTAACCAAATAAAAATGCCATGGTGTAACTCTTGTTCTATTGAACTGCCCAACCACACTTTCTAAAAATTATCTCTCGTGCGAACACTCTTTTCAATAATCAACCAATAATGACTTCCACCTTGAAGCGGAAATCCAACATCCACATATGGAACAATCATTGATCCATATTTTGAGAAACGGTAAAGAATTTCACTTAGAACACACCAGGCTTGCTATGTCTCCAGTCTCAACAGGCATTTATCACATTCCTCTGACAGCCTTGCACCATCACAAACAACATGCAGATGGTTACACGTACGTACAATTTTGGAAACAACTTACACATGGCTCTATCTCTTTTTATTTTTGGCGACTTATGGGTCTATCTCCAATCCAAATATCTTCCAAAAACAAGTTCCGGATCCATTCCTAACTACCTTACAACAACAACTAGCAAAAAAGTCTTTTAGTACCGGCATAAGTTTATGCCAGAAGTGAGGTTGCCCAAGCTTAATTTTTTTCATATATATAAATTATTTTTGAATCTTTTTTAACCATGGATTCTGTTTTATTGTAAAGGGATGTCAAGTTTTGTATGCTTTCTTAGCCGAAATAGGTCATGCATAGTATATTATCTTTTCTTTAAGGCCTTCTTTTACTATGTTCAAGTTGGGCCTGTTTTTCGCCCACTTTTGTTACTGGGACGTGTCTTTGTGCAAAGGATTTTCATTGTGACAAGGGTACGGGGCGCAAGGGGATGGGGCGTTCGCGTTGGGGCTTCTTTCCCATCGAACAAAATCGTTCGGTCCGCTCTCCCATCGAGCGCGAGCGATTCGTTCGGTCTAGGAGATCCCTAGACCCAAAGAAGAGGAGATGGGCGTTAATGGATGAGGCAAACTTTTTTGTCTTTGTTTCAAATAAAAAACAATCTATTAAACCGTCCCAACCACACTTTCAAAAAATCACCTCTCTTGCGAACACTCTTTCCAATAATCGACGAATAAAGGCTTCCACCTTTAAGCCGAACCACATTTGTGCATATGGAACAATCATTGGTCAATATTTTAAGAAACGATAAATAATTTCAGCTAGAACATACCAGCCTTGGTAAGTCTCCACACCCATTTCATCACTTTCGAGCTTTGCCCCATCATAAACAACAAGCAGATGGTTGCACATACGTACAGTTTAGGAAACAACTTACACATGGGTGTAGCTCATTTTTATTTTTGGCAACTTATGAGTCTATCTCCAAACCAGATATCTTTCAAAAACAAGGTCTGGATCCATTCGCAACTACCTTACAACAACAACTAGCAAAAAATGTCTTTCACTACCTGAATACGTTTCTGCCAGAAGTGTGATTGCCCAAGCTCATCATTGCATAGAGCCAACAAATATTTCTTAACAAACTCATTTCAATTTCTAATTTCTAAAACCAATGAAAGATAAAAGCTACTCCAAACCACCCTGATTTCTTTCTCTGTTGGATTTTTTTAAGAGAAAACGCTCAGGCAAAGCCCAAGAAAAGGCTCGATCCTCGTCCGACTTTGAATTAACAAAGACAACAACCGATCAGGATTGCAAACAAACAGAACATACAATCATAGAAAGAAGATAAATCTGGAATGCCAGATAATTTCTTCTGTAGGTTTCCAAGCACTAGTGAATAATAATTTCTTAAAATTCGCATGGACATGCCTTCGCGCTGACGTTCTGTAGCAACTGGACACTCACGATAGGCTCAATGTCCCGGGTGTCACAATCACAGCTTACTATACACGGCCGCGGATTTCACTCCACGGCAATTAATTCCTGCCGCCTGATCCACCACTACCAGAGGAGGAGCCCCTTGGCCTGGGCTTGGCTTGCTAACCGAAATTAAATCCGGCCAACCCCCCAACCAACCCGTGCAGATAGTCCACTTGAAAATGATATCTCTGCGATTATCCGCAATCAATTATGCTCCCCACAACAGAAAGCAGCAGCACTAGACCAAACGCAAATCGCCCACTCGGAAGAGAAAGCACCTCTTCTGATTGCGAAATTCGCGCATGATCGAGCGAGAAAGACAAGAACAGGAAGAATCAATCGAGACTAATTCTTGCAGCCAAACCGGGAACCAGGATCAGGCGCTAGCTCCCTCTTATTGTCTTCACAAAGGGGAGATACTCATGCTACTAAGTAGATCATACTCGCTCATCTCGGCGATCATCGATCGCTAAAACTATTTACAGGCTAGAAGAACGGAGCTCCCCGGAGAAGAAGAGGAGAGGAGTTCTTCATCGCATCA
>NC_053026.1:454652714-454674332 GCF_003073215.2 Triticum urartu | reverse complement strand
CAGAGGAGCGCCGGCCCCCTTGCTCCTTTATATACGGGGGCAGGGGGCACCCCTAGACACACAAGTTGATCCACGTGATCATATTCTTAGCCGTGTGCGGTGCCCCTTCCACCATAATCCTCGATAATATTGTAGCGGTGCTTAGGCGAAGCCCTGCGATGGTAGTACATCAAGATCGTCACCACGCCGTCGTGCTGACGGAACTCTTCCCCGACACTTTGCTGGATCGGAGTCCGGGGATCGTCATCGAGCTGAACGTGTGCTAGAACTCGGAGGTGCCGTAGTTTCGGTGCTTGATCGGTCGGGCCGTGAAGACTGTACATCAACCGCGTTGTGCTAACGCTTCCGCTTCGGTCTACAAGGGTACGTAGATCACACTCTCCCTCTCGTTGCTATGCATCACCATGATCTTGCGCGTGCGTAGGAATTTTTTTGAAATTACTACGTTCCCCAACAGTGGCATCCGAGCCTAGGTTTATGCTGTTGATGTTATATGCACGAGTAGAACACAAGTGAGTTGTGGGCGATATAAGTCATACTGCTTACCAGCATGTCATACTTTGGTTCGGCGGTATTGTTGGATGAAGCGGCCCGGACCGACATTACGCGTACGCTTACGCGAGACCGGTTCTCCCGACGTGCTTTGCACAAAGGTGGCTAGCGGGTGACAGTTTCTCCAACTTTAGTTGAACCGAGTGTGGCTACGCCCGGTCCTTGCGAAGGTTAAAACAGCACCAACTTGACAAACTATCGTTGTGGTTTTGATGCGTAGGTAAGATTGGTTCTTGCTTAAGCCCGTAGCAGCCACGTAAAACTTGCAACAACAAAGTAGAGGACGTCTAACTTGTTTTTGCAGGGCATGTTGTGATGTGATATGGTCAAGACATGATGCTAAATTTTATTGTATGAGATGATCATGTTTTGTAACCGAGTTATCGGCAACTGGCAGGAGCCATATGGTTGTCGCTTTATTGTATGCAATGCAATCGCCTGTAATGCTTTACTTTATCACTAAGCGGTAGCGATAGTCGTGGAAGCATAAGATTGGCGAGACGACAACGATGCTACGATGGAGATCAAGGTGTCGCGCCGGTGACGATGGTGATCACGACGGTGCTTCGAAGATGGAGATCACAAGCACAAGATGATGATGGCCATATCATATCACTTATATTGATTGCATGTGATGTTTATCTTTTATGCATCTTATCTTGCTTTGATTGACGGTAGCATTATAAGATGATCTCTCACTAATTATCAAGAAGTGTTCTCCCTGAGTATGCACCGTTGCGAAAGTTCTTCGTGCTGAGACACCACGTGATGATCGGGTGTGATAGGCTCTACGTTCAAATACAACGGGTGCAAAACAGTTGCACACGCGGAATACTCAGGTTATACTTGACGAGCCAAGCATATACAGATATGGCCTCGGAACACGGAGACCGAAAGGTCGAGCGTGAATCATATAGTAGATATGATCAACATAGTGATGTTCACCAATGAAACTACTCCATCTCACGTGATGATCGGACATGGTTTAGTTGATTTGGATCACGTAATCACTTAGAGGATTAGAGGGATGTCTATCTAAGTGGGAGTTCTTTAATAATATGATTAATTGAACCTAAATTTATCATGAACTTAGTACCTGATAGTATCTTGCTTGTTTATGTTTATTGTAGATAGATGGCCTCGTGCTGTTGTTCCGTTGAATTTTAATGCGTTCCTTGAGAAAGCAAAGTTGAAAGATGATGGTAGCAATTACACGGACTGGGTCCGTAACTTGAGGATTATCCTCATTGCTGCACAGAAGAATTACGTCCTGGAAGCACCGCTGGGTGCCAGCCTGCTGGAGCAACACCAGATGTTATGAACGTCTGGCAGAGCAAAGCTGATGACTACGATAGTTCAGTGTGCCATGCTTTACGGCTTAGAACGGGACTTCAACGACGTTTTGAACTCATGGAGCATATGAGATGTTCCAGGAGTTGAAGTTAATATTTCAAGCAAATGCCCGGATTGAGAGATATGAAGTCTCCAATAAGTTCTATAGCTGCAAGATGGAGGAGAACAGTTCTGTCAGTGAGCATATACTCAAAATGTCTGGGTATAATAATCACTTGATTCAATTGGGAGTTAATCTTCCAGATGATTGCGTCATTGACAGAATTCTCCAATCACTGCCACCAAGCTACAAGAGCTTCGTGATGAACTATAATATGCAAGGGATGAATAAGACTATTCCCGAGCTCTTCGCAATGCTGAAAGCTGCGGAGGTAGAAATCAAGAAGGAGCATCAAGTGTTGATGGTCAACAAGACCACTAGTTTCAAGAAAAAGGGCAAAGGGAAGAAGAAGGGGAACTTCAAAAAAGCAAGCAAGTTGCTACTCAGAGAAGAAACCCAAACCTGGACCTAAGCCTGAAACTGAGTGCTTCTACTGCAAGCAGACTGGTCACTGGAAGCGGAACTGCCCCAAGTATTTGGCGGATAAGAAGGATGGCAAGGTGAACAAAGGTATATGTGATATACATGTTATTGATGTGTACCTTACTAATGCTCGCAGTAGCACCTGGGTATTTGATACTGGTTCTGTTGCTAATATTTGCAACTCGAAACAGGGACTACGGATTAAGCGAAGATTGGCTAAGGACGAGGTGACGATGCGCGTGGGAAATGTTCCAAAGTCGATGTGATCGCAGTCGGCACGCTACCTCTACATCTACCTTCGGGATTAGTATTAGACCTAAATAATTGTTATTTGGTGCCAGCGTTAAGCATGAACATTATATCTGGATCTTGTTTGATGCGAGACGGTTATTCATTTAAATCAGAGAATAATGGTTGTTCTATTTACATGAGTAATATCTTTTATGGTCATGCACCCTTAAAGAGTGGTCTATTCTTATTAAATCTCGATAGTAGTGACACACATATTCATAGTGTTGAAACCCAAAAGATGCAGAGTTGATAATGATAGTGCAACTTATTTGTGGCACTGCCGTTTAGGTCATATCGGTATAAAGCGCATGAAGAAACTCCATACTGATGGCTTTTGGAACCACTTAATTATGAATCACTTGGTACTTGCGAACCGTGCCTATGGAAGATGACTAAAACACCGTTCTCCGGTACTATGGAGAGAGCAACAGATTTGTTGGAAATCATACATACAGATGTATGTGGTCCGATGAATGTTGAGGCTCGTGGCGGATATCGTTATTTTCTCACCTTCACAGATGACTTAAGCAGATATGGGTATATCTACTTAATGAAACATAAGTCTGAAACATTTGAAAAGTTCAAAGAATTTCAGAGTGAAGTTGAAAATCATCGTAACAAGAAAATAAAATTCCTACGATCTGATCGTGGAGGAGAATATTTGAGTTACGAGTTTGGTGTACATTAAAACAATGTGGAATAGTTTCGCAACTCACGCCACCCGGAACACCACAGCGTAATGGTGTGTCCGAACGTCGTAATCGTACTTTACTAGATATGGTGCGATCTATGATGTCTCTTACTGATTTACCGCTATCGTTTTGGGGATATGCTCTAGAGACGGCCGCATTCACGTTAAATAGGGCACCATCAAAATCCGTTGAGACGACGCCTTATGAACTGTGGTTTGGCAAGAAACCAAAGTTGTCGTTTCTGAAAGTTGTGGCTGCGATGCTTATGTGAAAAAACTTCAACCTGATAAGCTCGAACCCAAATCGGAGAAATGTGTCTTCATAGGATATCCAAAGGAAACTATTGGATACACCTTCTATCACAGATCCGAAGGCAAGACTTTTGTTGCTAAATTCGGAAAATTTCTAGAGAAGGAGTTTCTCTCGAAAGAAGTGAGTGGGAGGAAAGTATAACTTGACGAGGTAACTGTACCGGCTCCCTTATTGGAAAGTAGTACATCACAGAAACCAGTTTCTGTGACACCTACACCAATTAGTGAGGAAGCTAATGATAATGATCATGAAACTTCAGAACAAGATTCTACTGAACCTCGTAGATCAATCAAAGTAAGATCCGCGCCAGAGTGGTACGGTAATCCTGTTCTGGAAGTCATGCTACTAGATCATGATGAACCTACGAACTATGAAGAAGCGATGGTGAGCCCAGATTCCACAAAATGGCTTGAAGCCATGAAATCTGAGATGGGATCCATGTATGAGAATAAAGTATGGACTTTGGTTGACTTGCCCAATGATCGGCAAGCAATTGAGAATAAATGGATCTTCAAAAAGAAGACTAACGCTGACGGTAATATTACTGTCTACAAAGCTCGACTTGTCGCAAAAGGTTTTCGGCAAGTTCAAGGGATTGACTACGATGAGACCTTCTCACCCGTAGTGATGCTTAAGTCTGTCCGAATCATGTTAGCAATTGCCGCATTTTATGATTATGAAATTTGGCAAATGGATGTCAAAACTGCATTCCTGAATGGATTTCTGCAAGAAGAGTTGTATATGATGCAGCCGGAAGGTTTTGTCGATCCAAAGGGAGCTAACAAAGTGTGCAAGCTCCAGCGATCCATTTATGGACTGGTGCAAGCCTCTCGGAGTTGGAATAAACGCTTTGATAGTGTGATCAAAGCATTTGGTTTTGTACAGACTTTTGAAGAAGCCTGTATTTACAAGAAAGTGAGTGGGAGCTCTGTAGCATTTCTGATATTATATGTAGATGACATATTGCTAATCGGAAATGATATAGAATTTCTGGATAGCATAAAAGGATACTTGAATAAGAGTTTTTCAATGAAAGACCTCGGTGAAGCTGCTTACATATTGGGCATTAAGATCTATAGAGATAGATCAAGACGCTTAATTGGACTTTCACAAAGCACATACCTTGACAAAGTTTTGAAGAAGTTCAAAATGGATCAAGCAAAGAAAGGATTCTTGCCTGTGTTACAAGGTGTGAAATTGAGTAAGACTCAATCCCCGACCAATGCAGAAGATAGAGAGAAAATGAAAGATGTTCCCTATGCTTCAGCCATAGGCTCTATCATGTATGCAATGCTGTGTACCAGACCTGATGTGTGTCTTACTATAAGTCTAGCAGGGAGGTACCAAAGTAATCTAGGAGTGGATCACTGGACAGCGGTCAAGAACATCCTGAAATACCTGAAAAGGACTAAGGATATGTTTCTCATATATGGAGGTGACAAAGAGCTCATCGTAAATGGTTACGTTGATGCAAGCTTTGACACTGATCCGGACGATTCTAAATCGCAAACCGGATACGTGTTTACATTAAACGGTGGAGCTGTCAGTTGGTGCAGTTCTAAACAAAGCATTGTGGCGGGATCTACATGTGAAGCGGAGTACATAGCTGCTTCGGAAGCAGCAAACGAAGGAGTCTGGATGAAGGAGTTCATATCCGATCTAGGTGTCATACCTAGTGCATCGGGTCCAATGAAAATCTTTTGTGACAATACTGGTGCAATTGCCTTGGCAAAGGAATCCAGATTTCACAAGAGAACCAAGCACATCAAGAGACGCTTCAATTCCATCCGGGATCTAGTCAAGGTGGGAGACATAGAGATTTGCAAGATACATACGGATCTGAATATAGCAGACCCGTTGACTAAGCCTCTTCCACGAGCAAAACATGATCAGCACCAAAGCTCCATGGGTGTTAGAATCATTACTGTGTAATCTAGATTATTGACTCTAATGCAAGTGGGAGACTGAAGGAAATATGCCCTAGAGGCAATAATAATGTTATTATTTTATTTCCTCATATCATGATAAATGTTTATTATTCATGCTAGAATTGTATTATCCGGAAACATAATACTTGTGTGAATACATAGACAAACCAAACGTCACTAGTATGCCTCTACTTGACTAGCTCGTTAATCAAAGATGGTTATGTTTCCTAACCATAGACATGTGTTGTCATTTGATTAATGGGATCACATCATTAGGAGAATGATGTGATTGACATGACCCATTCCATTAGCTTAGCACCTGATCGTTTAATATGTTGCTACTGCTTTCTTCATGACTTATACATGTTCCTATGACTATGAGATTATGCAACTCCCGTTTGCCGGAGGAACACTTTGTGTGCTACCAAACGTCACAACGTAATTGGGTGATTATAAAGGAGCTCTACAGGTGTCTCCAAAGGTACATGTTGGGTTGGCGCATTTCGAGATTAGGATTTGTCACTCCGATTGTCGGAGAGGTATCTCTGGGCCCTCTCGGTAATGCACATCACATAAGCCTTGCAAGCATTACAACTAATGAGTTAGTTGCAAGATGATGTATTACGAAACGAGTAAAGAGACTTGCCGGTAACGAGATTGAACTAGGTATTGAGATACCGACGATCGAATCTCGGGCAAGTAACATACCGATGACAAAGGGAACAACGTATGTTGTTATGTGGTCTGACCAATAAAGATCTCCGTAGAATATGTGGGAGCCAATATGAGCATCCAGGTTCCGCTATTGGTTATTGACCGGAGACATGTCTCGGTCATGTCTACATTGTTCTCGAACTCGTAGGGTCTGCACGCTTAAGGTTTTGATGACAGTTATATTATGAGTTTATGCATTTTGATGTACCGAAGTTTGTTCGGAGTCCCGTATGTGATCACGGACATGACGAGGAGTCTCAAAATGGTCGAGACATAAAGATTGATATATTGGAAGCCTATATTTGGATATCGGAAGTGCTCCGGGTGAAATCGGGATTTTACCGGAGTACCGGGAGGTTACCGGAACCCCCCGGGAGGTATATGGGCCTTAGTGGGCTTTAGTGGAAGAGAGGAGAGGTGGCCAGGGCTGGGCCGCGCGCCCCTCCCCCCTAGTCCGAATAGGACAAGGAGAGGGGGGCGGCGCCCCCCTTCCTTCTCTCTCTCCTCTTTCCCCCTCCCGAATCCTATTCCAACTAGGAAAGGGGGGGAATCCTACTCCCGGTGGGAGTAGGACTCCTCCTGGCGCGCCCTCCTCCTGGCCGGCCGCACCTTCCCCCTGCTCCTTTATATACGGGGGCAGGGGGCACCCCTAGACACACAAGTTGATCCACGTGATCATATTCTTAGCCGTGTGCGGTGCCCCCTTCCACCATAATCCTCGATAATATTGTACCGGTGCTTAGGCGAAGCCCTGTGACGGTAGTACATCAAGATCATCACCACGCCGTCGTGCTGACGGAACTCTTCCCCGACACTTTGCTGGATCAGAGTCCGGGGATCGTCATCGAGCTGAACGTGTGCTAGAACTCAGAGGTGCCGTAGTTTCGGTGCTTGATCGGTCGGGCCGTGAAGATGTACGACTACATCAACCACGTTGCGCTAACGCTTCCGTTGTCGGTCTACAAGGGCACGTAGATCACACTCTCCCCTCTCGTTGCTATGCATCACCATGATCTTACATGTGCGTAGGAATTTTTTTGAAATTACTATGTTCCCCAACATGAATTATTACTGCTTAGATTATATAGATCACAAGAAAGGTCAAACAAACCAATGGAAAGGAAAATGTGATCATCAGGTGAAACAGAACAATGGAAAGGAAAAATGTGTTTAAACACATATTTCAGGGGTATATCCTTCCCAAGGACAAGCAGAGCATGATATCCATGACATGATATATCGTAGAAAACCCTTTAGGAAAGGGGAGAGAAATATCATGACATTACGCATACAACGGTGTTAGGATAAATGATAAAGAAAATTTAGCATTGTGCTTCAAATGTTCTTATTGAAAAATCGGAGTAGCACTGACATGCTTCGAGAGAGCATTGACATGGTCATTGGGTAAAGATCAGACTTTGGATTCACAAAGGATCCATCGTGAACAACTTATAGAATAGGTCTTACAGTTTCCCCATGGAAGAATGGGTAACCTTGCTGAAAAGGAAACTATAACAATAGGGCCTCCGGCCAGGTGTGCTAGGCACGACATCACCTTACCGGGTTATGTAGAGACCAATGTTATAACTCTTGGAAATATGTCCCAACCAACATATCTGACCGAGATTCAGATCCGATTGGTGTCAGGATACCTCAGACTCAGGATGCCTGAGAAGAAAGGTGCAACACAATTTGACGAGATGACATTGTGAGATTCTCGGAAATGATCTATGGAAGCGAGTTCCGAAACAAGAGTTCATCATTAAACCAAGGAGAGGATGAGGGGGTGGCTGATGAACTAAATGAAAATTCATCGAGATTTCCAAAAGATGGATTTCCACAATCATGTGAACAAAGAGATAACATTTGTCAGATCAAATGATATAAGGAGATATGCTCGAGGAAAACATGCCCAATTAAACATTGGTTGAAAGGTGCACCCGAAATATGGGTTAGGTAGTACGACCGATGTTATAATGGTGATTCGATAACCAATGGTCTAAGAATGGAATGTCGACCATTAACTTCAAAGCAATAGGGTTGCTAGAAGGAAGGAATCCAAACAACACCGTTCACTTGTTGGAATCAACACGGGGACCAAGAAAGAATGGTGATGGTGAGAAGTATCACTATACCAAGAATTCTTAAGAGGTGGAGTAATCCTCATGACATTCTTGACATAAAAGATGGTAATACTCCAAGGTAAAGAAGAATAAATGCTGGATAGCGAGGAACTCAAGGTATAACACAGAACACGAACAAGTTTGTGTTGGAGGGAAGGCAATAAAGTGGTCGATGATAATAAAATTCATCGAGGGCAAGGATCGTATTTCGCATCATGAATTCAATTAGAAACCTAGAAGGAGTCAATGTTGGTAATGATCACCACAAATTTTGTCGAGAGGCTCCAGGAAGAAGTAATCGAATATCCACTACATCAAGTAAAAGGACTGATGCAACAAAAGATTATTTGAACCACGGATACGACACCAACTCGGAATAAAGCTTGTTGTTCGAGGTGGAATGATAAGACGAGGAAATTGACGTAAGCTTAGCTCATCATCGAAAGTTGTGCTCCGGGATTAAGGACCAGGTAGCATAGTTAAATTAGCACGATAATGATGTAGCCGATCAGGCTAGGAGTGACGTGATGGAGTATTAAACTTCTCAACAACAAAGTAGTGAGAGTACTAAATCTCAGTGTTGATTCGATTCACAAATCAGTGTTCTCGGTTGACGAAAACCCAGAACCCGTGGAGTGACTATGACGGGGAAAGGTACTACTTCATCAGAAATTCATAAGATGAAGTGCAATGGGTTGATATCCTCGAGATACCATGGGGTAATACTCGAAGGTAGAACAAAATAGAGGTTGGGAAGGCGTATTGATCTGCAGAAGGCAAGTACTTTAACTTGTTCGAGAAATAGAGTTAAAGGAGAACAATCATGGTCGGAACCACGGTTGCAAAGGATCAATCACAGATACCAGATGATATTTATCAAGGAAATAGTTATTATTACAAGAAGTTTCCATGATAGGATCTACATGATGTCCATGGGCATGAACACAAAGTTCAAGGTCGACTCCCACTTCTCTAATGCATAACCTTTCATTCACTTCTCGCCTTCGACGAAGTTGTAGTGTTGAAGTTTTATCTAATATAACAATAGTAGAGTATGATCCGTAGTAATTTCCGGGTTCACACAGGTTAGAAAAAGGATAGGTTCAACCCATCGGGGCATCTTAGAACATATACCATGAACTTTAGGATCAATTAACACATGCTCGAAGCAGAGCATATGGTTGACAAAAGCATAGAATATAACTTGCGAATGGCAGAAGACACAATTTACCAAAGGCATTATGTATTAGGGGAGAAACTCTCAAGGTTATTGGATATGAAGAACACTGTCGGATAATAACCAAGCAATTGGTCTCGCAGACCACCAGGAATCTGATGTGAGTATCGGTACTCAATCAGAGGAAGTAATAATGCAAAGGCATTAGATTATAGAAACAACAGACAAATCCAGAGCTCAAATGCAAAGGAATTATGATGTTCAAATCAAGGGATCAGAAGCAATGTTCTAATTATGGATGGATAAGTTGAATAGCCTTAGGGGTACAATCGACGGCCAATAGTTTGGTCGAGAACCAGCTCATGTTCAAAATGACATCTGAGCCGAAAAGATAATTTAAAAGGGTAAACCGATGATTGCGTGCATTCACACTCATGTTGAATCAATAGGATCAAATGACGGTGTCAAAGGAGACTAATGAATATTGCCAGACATATGGGAAGCACCCATAATGCAAGCAGACAAGTATTTGCAGAGCAATAAGCTGTTAAGGATTCTTGGAGGATCGAACAGTATTTCGAAGACTTTTGTGAAACACCAGAACAACTGGGGATGAGCGGATACTCGGTAAGTGTGATGATTTATCCGTAGGGGTATTCATGTGGTAAAGAACTGCAAGGCAGTAAGCTCAAAGGATTCTTGGGACAACAGAGAGTATTTCGGGGCATCTTGTAATAACAAGATCAACGGGAAATGATTGTATGAATGGAAAGTGTAAACAGTTTTCAAAGGGGTTGACGGTGGAAGGAAATCGCAAATGTGATGGCACAAAGACTCGAGAGAGCATCATAGAGTAACTTCGGAATCTTCTAGTGCAGCAGGCGATCATCTGAAGTGAGGGCTCTCCGGGAGAAAGTATTTTCGAGAACCTAAAGTTAGTTTTGTTTTTAGCAAAATCAGTTAACCCGAATAGAAGAGAGATCAGAGTCCCAGAGTAAAGGTCGAGGAATAAAAGATCCTACTACCACCCAATGGCGGTGTGGGCCCGTAAGCCGCACAGCCATGTTAGTAAAAGTTTTTCAATGGCTAGACTCGACTTCGGCCAAGGAGTTGGAAAGGGGGATTCCTACAGGAAATCGGCTCTGATAAGAACTTGTGACGCCCCCGATTCAGTCGTACACTAATCATACACGCAAACGTGTATGATCAAGACCAGGGACTCACGGGAAGATATCACAACACAATTCTATAAATAAAATAAGTCATACAAGCATCATATTACAAGCCATGGGCCTCGAGGGCTCGAATACAAGAGCTCGATCATAGACGAGTCAGCGGAAGCAACAATATCTGAGTACAGACATAAGTTAAACAAGTTTGCCTTAAGAAGGCTAGAACAAACTGGGATACAAATCGAAAGACGCGCATGCCTCCTGCCTGGGATCCTTCTAAACTACTCCTGGTCATCGTCAGCGGGCTGCACGTAGTAGTAGGCACCTCCCGAGTAGTAGTAGTCGTCGTCGACGGTGGCGTCTGGCTCCTGGGCTCCAACGTCTGGTCGCAGCAATGGTATAGAAAGGGGGAAAAGAGGGAGCAAAGCAACCATGAGTACTCATCCAAAGTACTCGCAAGCAAGGAGCTACACTACATATGTATGCATTGGTATCAAATGGAATAAGGGTATCATATGTGGACTGAACTGCAGAAAGCCGGAATAAGAGGGGGATAACTAGTCCTGTCAAAGACTACGCTTTTGGTAACCTCCATCTTGCGGAAGGAGAAGAGAGTAGATGGTAAGTTCACCAAGTAGCATCGTGTAGCATAATCCTAACCGATGATCCTCCTCGTCGCCCTGTGAGAGAGCGATCACCGGTTGTATCTGGCACTTGGAAGGGTGTGTTTTATTAAGTATCCGGTTCTAGTTGTCATAAGGTCAAGGTACAACTCCAAGTCGTCCTGTTACCGAAGATCATGGCTATTCGAATAGATTAACTTCCCTGCAGGGGTGCACCACATAACCCAACACGCTCGATCCCATTTGGCCGGACACACTTTCCTGGGTCATGCCCGGCCTCGGAAGATCAACACGTCCGCAGCCCTACCTAGGCACAACAGAGAGGTCAGCACGCCGGTCTAAATCCTATGGCGCAGGGGTCTGGGCCCATCGCCCATTGCACACCTGCATCGTTGCGAGGCGCCGGAGAGCAGACCTAGCAACCTCCATTACAAAGGAAGTTGCGTTACGCGGTCCAACCCGGCGCGCGCCGCTCAGTCGCTGACGTCACGAAGGCTTCGGCTGATACCACGACGTCGAGTGCCCATAACTGTCCCCGCGTAGATGGTTAGTGCGTATAGGCCAATTGCCAGACTCAGATCAAATACCCAGATCTCGTTAAGCGTGTTAAGTATCCGCGAACGTCGACCAGGGCTAGGCCCACCTCTCTCCTAGGTGGTCTCAACCTGCCCTGTCGCTTCGCCACAAAGATCCACACAGATGGCCGTTGGGACAAAGGTCCTTTCAGCCCCCAATCCGTAAATCACTCGCGGGTGCTCCACGAGCCGACCCGACTTTAGTCACCACATGTATCATGTATAAAGTATATAGTATATACCCGTGATCACCTCCCGAGTGATCATGGCCCGATAATATAGCATGGAAGACGGACAAGAATGTAGGGCCACTGATGATAAACTAGCATCCTATACTAAGCATTAGGATTGCAGGTAAAGGTAACAACAGTAGTAGCAAGGACAGGCTATGCATCAGGATAGGATTAACGGAAAGCAGTAACATGCTACACTACTCTAATGCAAGCAGTATAGAGGAGAGTAGGCGATATCTGGTGATCAAGGGGGGGGGCTTGCGTGGTTGTTCTGGCAAGAAGGATGGGTCGTCAACACCATAGTCGAACTGGGGGTCGCCGGCTGCCTCGGGGTCTACCGGAAAGAAGTAACAAAGGGAGAACACAATAAATAACAGAGCAATCAAAGCATCACAAAGCGTAACATGGCAATACGCGGTGCTAGTGGTGACCTAACGCAGTATGGGGTGAAACCGGCGAAGGGGGGAAAACATCCGAGAAAGTATTCCCGGTATTCTGTGTTTTCGGATAGATGAACCGGAGGGGGAAAGTTGCGTGTTCAATATACTAGGGATGTGTGGCGGACAAATGGGCTGCGTATCTGGATTCGTCTCGTCGTTCTGAGCAACTTTCATGTAGAATTTTTTTTTCATCCGAGCTATGGTTTATTTTATATGACTTTACAAAGATTTAAACATTTTCTGAAATTATAGATTTACTTTAATTCGAAAATCATTTTAATATCTAAATGCTATGGGTACCAGAAAGTGTACCCACACTTTTGCACGTGAGGCTGGCAGTGGGCCCAGAGTCAAAGTTAATGGCTGACTATGTGAGCCTTATCCAAATGAATAGTACATGGGGGCCCCACATGTCATTGGGTGATATACTAATCAGTGTTGAATATAAACCAGGGACTAATTAAGTGTGGTGGGACCCAATGTCAGTGGCTGTTTTAGGGGTAATTAGCACCTAATTAGTTTAACAAATTAACTGGGGCAGGGCCCGTTTGGCAGTGACAGTGGGGGAAAGGTTAGCGCTAAACTAACTGGGGTTATCCCCTCCAAGTCAACAGAGGGGGCCGGCTGGGCTCGCGCGGGCACAAGGCACCGGCGGCCTCGCCCAGTGCTAGGGTTTGGCAGCGGAGGGAGGAGGCGTCAAGGATGGCCTTATCCACCGGGGAAAGCCGCGGGATGACCGGCACATGGCAATCCCGGCCATGGACGCGCCATGCCCGTCCACGAAGTCTCTGGTGAACAGAGGGAGAAGAAGGCATAGGGATGGGCTGGGCCTGCACTGTAGCAAGTGGGCTAGAGTGTACAGTGAGACTTTTAGATTACACCTTTTTTGTTTGTAGGATCGAAAGTATGTCTAGAGGGGGGGGTGATTACACTACTTGACCAAATAAAAACTTAACCTTTTCCCAATTTTAGTTCTTGGCAGATTTTAGCTATTTTAGGACAAGTCAAGCAATCATCACACAATTCAAGCAAGCATGCAAAGAGTATATTAGCAGCGGAAAGTAAAGCATGCAACTTGCAAGAATGTAAAGGGAAGGGGTTTGGAGGATTCAAACGCAATTGGAGACACGGATGTTTTTGTCGTGGTTCGATAGGTGGTGCTATCGTACATCCACGTTGATGGAGACTTCAACCCAAGGGTAACGGTTGCGCGAGTCCACGGAGGGCTCCACCCATGAAGGGTCCACGAAGTAGCAACCTTGTCTATCCCACCATGGCCATCGCCCACGAAGGACTTGCCTCACTAGCGGTAGATCTTCACGAAGTAGGCGATCTCCTTGCCCTTACAAACTCCTTGGTTCAACTCCACAATCTTGTCGGAGGCTCCCAAGTGACACCTAGCCAATCTAGGAGACACCACTCTCCAAGAAGTAACAAATGGTGTGTTGATGATGAACTCCTTGCTCTTGTGCTTCAAATGATAGTCTCCCCAACACTCAACTCTCTCTCATAGGATTTGGATCTGGTGGAAAGAAGGTTTGAGTGGAAAGCAACTTGGGGAAGGCTAGAGATCAAGATTCATATGGTAGGAATGGAATATCTTGGTCTCAACACATGAGTAGGTGGTTCTCTCCAGAACATATGAGTTGGAAGTGTAGATGTGTTCTGATGGCTCTCTCTCGAATGAAGAGGAGGTGGAGGGGTATTTATAGCCTCCACACAAAGTCCAACCGTTACATACAATTTACCAATCTCGGTGGGACCGAATCAACAAACTCGGTCGGACCGAAAAGGTAAACCTAGTGATCGTTAGAGATTTTCGGTGGGACTGACATGCAACTCAGTAGGACCGATTTGGTTAGGGTTAGGGCATAACGTAATCTCGGTGAGACCGATTAGACAAACTCGGTGAGACCGACTTTGGTAATAGGCTAACCAGAGAGTTGGTCAGGCAAAGTCGGTGGAACCGATTTGCTCTTTCGGTGAGACCGAAAAGTTACAAAAAGGAAACAGAGAGTTTACATTGCAATCTCGGTGGGACCGATCTGCTCTTTCGGTGAGACCGAAAAGTTACGAAAGGGAAACAGAGAGTTTGCAATCCCATCTCGGTGAGACCGAGATCCCTATCGGTAGAACTGAATTGCTAGGGTTTGGCAGTGGCTTATGACAAGTGAAACTCGGTGGCCGGATAGAAAGAATCGGTAGGACCGAGTTTTGCTTAGGGTTTAGGTCATTTGTGGATATGGGAAAGTAGCTGAGGGTTTTGGAGCATATCACTAAGCACATGAAGCAAGAGGCTCATTAAGCAACACCTCATCCCTCCTTGATAGTATTGGCTTTTCCTAAAGACTCAATGTGATCTTGGATCACTAAAATATAAACTGAAGAGTCTTGAGCTTTTGAGGTTGAGCCAATCCTTTGTCCTTAGCATTTTGAGGGTTCCACTTTCACATCCATGCCATGCCAATCATTGAGCTTTCCTGAAATAATCATCTTGGAGTAGCATTAGCTCAATGAGCTATATGTTGTTATGAATTACCAAAACCACCTAGGGATAGTTTCACTTTCATTTTTCTTTTTACTAGTATTTTCTATTTACTTTTCTGTTTGTTTGTTTTTCTTTTCTTTTATTCTGTTTTATCTTGGTTTACTAGTATATACTTAGCCTCTAATTTAGTATTTCAATTTAGTCCACTGTCACAAAAAGTATAGTCCTCAAATAATTTAGTTTGATATTTTTTATTAGTAAAGGCATTTAATAATTAGTTTTTCTACTATTTAAATCATTTTAGTGCATTTAAGCATTTCATAAATGTTTGGTTTCCCCACCATAATTGCTTACAATTTATTTGGTGCACTCCGAACATTTTAGTTTTAATATTTGAAAACTTTATTATTTGCTTGAGTTTAAATTTGAATTTTAATCGGTTTCGAACTAACGTGAGATTAGCAACAGTAATCGAAGTGACGTGGCATAATTAGCAGTGGGTTGTTGTAGCTTAAGTATCTAGGTGTCACAGGCGTCGAGGAGCAGCGCAGCAGCCTGGCAGCGTTGGAGAGAAGAATGACGGGTGGGGGGAAATTTCCTAAGTGTTTGGTTATATAGAAAAGGCTTTGGTCCCGGTTCATGGCATCAACCGGGACCAATGCCTCCATTTAGTCCCGGTTGGTGCCACCAACCAGGACCAAAGGCCTCTTTTCAGCAGCCCAAAGGGTGGGAAGCGGCGGCCTTTGGTCCCGGTTGGTGGCACCAACCGGGACCAAAGGCCTTGTGTTGGAACTGGAACGGGCACGGTGCGGGGGGATGTTTAGTCCCACCTCGCTAGCCGAGAGGCTTCGACAGTGGTTTATAAGCGCTGCTGCACTAACCACTTCGATCTCCTCTTAAATGCAGGCTTATAGGCCTAAAGTCACTTTATCTGCATGTGGGCCTACTGGGCCTCCTGCGGGCCTGAATCCTGGCCCATGGTAGGGTTTCTAGTCGTATTCAAGCCGTGGGGGCCCAGTAGGTGGCACTTTTTTTGTTTTTTGTTTTCTTTGTTGCTTTATTTATTTTATTTTGTTTCTACTTACAACAAAATATTTAATGTTGCTATTTTTATTTTTTTCAGTTTTTTGTTTTTTTTTTGCATTATTTATTTCTTTTGTTTCTTGCTTTATTTTTAACTCTTTTTGCATTTTAGGTCAGAAAAATATAAACTTTCTGTGTGCCATTAGTTTTCAAATTTAAATAGTTAAAATTTGAATTCTTTGAAATTTGTGTGAATCACAAGTTTGTGATTAACTTTACTATAAAATAGTTTTTTTCCATTTTTTTGTTTAGTTTTTTGCATTATTTATTTTCTTTTGTTTTTTGCTTTTTTAATTCTTTTTGCTTTTAGGTCAGCAAAATTATAAACTTTCTGTTAGTGCCATTAGTTTTAGAAAAATTATAAACTTTCTGTTAGTGCCATTAGTTTTCAAATTTAAGTAGTTAAAATTTGAATTCTTTGAAATTTGTGTGAATCACAAGTTTGTGATTAACTTTACTATAAAAATAGTTTTTTCCAGTTTTTTGTTTTTTGCATTATTTTTGTTTTTTGGTTTAATTTTTAATTCTTTTTGCTTTTAGGTTAGCAAAATTATAAACTTTCTGTTAGTGACATTAGTTTTAGAACAATTATAAACTTTCTGTTAGTGCCATTAGTTTTCAAATTTGAATAGTTAAAATTTGAATTGTTTGAAATTTGTGTGAATCGCCTTTTGTTGGGGTTAAGTTAGGCATGCCAAGAAGCATATGCAAATCGACTGCGGATGATTCATTAGTCTTGTGTAGATATGCTTCTTTGGTGGTGGCGTTGACATAATCAATTCATCTGTTTTTGTGTCTCTCAGTTGCTGAGGTTGGAATGCCTATCTCATATGTGCACCTGTAGTAAGTCTCCCATTATTTCCTTAAAAAAGTCTTTATGTCAATAATTTTCCTTTCGATATATATTCTCGGAAAGTGAGAAATACAAGTTTTGAATAGCACTATGGGTCTACAAGTTTCGAAAAGCACTATGGGTCTAGTTTGTAATAGTCGCCCAGGTTGCACTACTAACCATGCTGCTTTGTCCAATTTAGTATGCGTAGATGGCCATTTTGTTATTGAACCATCAGATATTTCAGAAACCATAGAAACTTTTTGAGCCATGAAAAGTTCGATGGAACGAAAAAGCACACAGCTTAAGTCATTTAATTCTCTCTAGCCCTCATTATGTAAGCCACACCATAATCATATTAACTATCCGATATGAGGTGTAAAGAGGGAATCTCAAACAAACATATTTTTGTGAAAATTGTCGCTCACTAATATATGTCTAAAAAAACTTAAATTTCCTTTACTCTTCTTTGATATGTTATGTGTTATGTTGTAAGAAATCCGTTATTCACTGTGACAACTGTCACATGTTGTATATGCCTATGAAACAATGAAAATGTTACTCTTGAAATTATGTTGGTTATCCTTTAAAGCTTCGGTGGGTATTTATATTTTATACATGCTTATTTCTTATGTGTCATTTGACCTGTGAAGGTGATGTCACAACAGGACGGGCATCAAAGTTTGGCCCCTTAGCAAGTATTACTTACTATCATATTATATATGTATCATTGTTCCCGCAAAAAAATATGTATCATTGTCTAATATAGGGATATTTTAAGTAAATATATTTCTGTTAGTGCCATTAGTTTTCAAATTTAAGTAGTTAAAATTTGAATTCTTTGAAATTTGTGTGAATCACAAGTTTGTGATTAACTTTACTATAAAAATAGTTTTTTTCCAGTTTTTTTGTTTTGTTTTTTGCATTATTTATTTTATTTTGTTTATTGCTTTATTTTTTAATTATTTTTTGCTTTTAGGTCAGAAAAATTATAAACTTTCTGTTAGTGCCATTAGTTTTAGAGCATTTCAAATGAACTCTGAAAAAGTTGAAAGTTGGTATGGTATCATAATTTCACCCACATAGCATGTGCATGTACAAAACGGACAATGGTATCATACTCGTGTGTTACAAATTTGGCATGGTATCATCATAATAGTTGCGGGAGAAAGTCTTCACTTTTTCTTCGCTTGTGTCATTTTCTTATTGCGCCGTAACCATGGATAATCTTCATCGTTTATCAGATGCTTGGGTCAGCCTTGACATTGAAGGGAGGAATTTCATGAAACTTTTCATAATCTTTAGACATGTCTGTCTTGCCCTCCACTCCCAGGATGTCCCTTTTTCCTGAAAGAACTATGTGGCGCTTTGGCTCATCATATGATGTATTTGTTCCTTATCTTTTCTTTTTCTTTTGGTAGACATGTCCTTCACATAGATAATGTGCCACATCATTGGCTAGGACGAACGGTTCGTAGTGTACCCAAGATTTTTCAGATCACTGTTGTCATTCCGTACTGTGGGTCTACTGTACCCCGCCTCCTGATAGATTGACCCATTTGCACTTAAACAAAGGGACCTTAAAATCATGTCCGTAGTCAAGTCCCTATATGTCCAACTATGTAACCATAAATGTGTCCTTTCCCTCTCGTTGCTGCATCAAGCGGAACACCGCTGTTTTGGTTGGTGCTCTTTTGATCTGGAGATCGTGTAAAATGTATTCCCATTTATCTCGTATCCTTTGATACAAAAGATGGTGCTGACAACAAGTACAGCTCATCACAAACAGTGTTGGTCACCTCTGAGACGTGTTTCCAAACCAACTGCTGAAAGTCCTAATGTGTCACATGTAATCCAGTCGTCGCACTGCTCCAGGGTGTTTGGAGCGCAGACTGTTCTTGTGTTCATACATACGGGTCACCAAGGTAGAGTCTGTAGATTGTGTAGTGTGCTGAGACCAGAATATCGTCCCTGCATATTATTGAGGCCCTCCCAGCGTGCCTTTTCCAGTCAGTCTCCCCTCATCCCGGCGAATTTTAAGGGAGACCTAATCTTCTTAAGGCCAGGAATGAAGTCAACACAAAACCCAATGACATCCTCTGTTTGATGCCCATGGAGATGCTTTCTCTGCCTAGCGTGGTTACGGACATATTTCTTTAGGACTTCCCACGAACCTCTCAAAGGAACATATGGTGTAGAAATACGGGCCAGAATGACAATCTCGTCGACTAGATGAACTAGGACGTGCGTCATGATATTGAAGAAGGATGGTGGGAACACCAGCTCGAAACTGACAAGACATTGCGCCACATCACTCCTTAGCCTTGGTACGATTTCTGGATCGATCACCTTCTGAGAGATTGCATGAGAATTGCACATAGCTTCACAATGGCTAATGGATGTTTTCCGGTAGAAGCCCCCTCAATGCAACCGGAAGCAGTGCGTCATAATCAGTGGCAGTCATGAGACTTTAGGTTCTGAAACTTTTTCTCTGCCATATTTATTATTCCCTTTATATTCGACGAGAAGCCAGTCGTGACCTGCATACTGAGGCAGGCATTCAAAAAGATTTCTTTCTCTTCTTTCGTAAGAGCGTAGCTGGCAGGACCTTTATACTGCTTCGAGGCATGCCGTCTTTTTCGTGCAAACGTTGCAGGTCCTCCCGTGCCTCAGGTGTATCTTTTGTCTTCCCATACACGCCCAAGAAGCCTAGCAGGTTCACGCAAAGGTTCTTCGTCACGTGCATCACGTCGATTGAAGAGCGGACCTCTAAGTCTTTCCAGTAGGGTAGGTCCCAAAATATAGATTTCTTCTTCCACATGGGTGCGTGTCCCTCAGCATCATTCGGAACAGCTAGTCCGCTGGGACCCTTTCCAAAGATTACGTGTAAATCATTGACCATAGTAAGTACGTGATCAGCGGTACACATGGCGGGCTTCTTCCGGTGATCTGCCTCGCCTTTGAAATGCTTGCCTTTCTTTCGACATTGATGGTTGGTCGAAAGAAATCGACGATGGCCCAGGTACACATTCTGCCTGCATTTGTCCAGGTATATACTTTCAGTTCATCTAAACAGTGCGTGCATGCGTGGTATCCCTTGTTGTCTGTCCTGAAAGGTTACTGAGTTACTGAGAGCGGGCCAATCGTTGATGGTTACAAACAGCAACGCGTGCAGGTTAAATTCCTCCTGTTTGTGCTCATCCCACATACGTACACCGTTTCCATCCCACAGCTGTAAAAGTTCCTCAACTAATGGCCTTAGGAACACATCAATGTCGTTGTCGGGTTTCTTAGTGTTGGGGAACGTTGCAGAAAACAAAAATTTTCCTACTCGTTTCACCAGATCATCTAGGAGTTCATCTAGCAACGAGTCAATTGGATGCATCTACATACCTTTGTAAGATCGCGCACGAAGCGTTCAAAGAACGGTGATGATGTAGTCGTACTCGACGTGATCCAAATCACCGATGACCAGCGCCGAACACGGCACCTCCGCGTCTCAACACATGTACGGGACGGGAGACGTCTCCTCCTTTGATCCAGCAAGGGGGAAAGGAGAGGTTGATGAAGATCCAGCAGGCACGACGGCGTGGTGGTGGATGCAGGGCGTCACAGTAGCAGGCTTCGCCTATACTACGAGAGAGAGACGTAACGGGGAGAGAGGAGACGCGGGCTGGTGTATGAAGTCCCTCCTCTCCCCCACTATATATAGGAGGGCCAAGGGGGGGGGTGCGCAGCCTAGGAGATCTGATCTCCTAGGTGCGGCGGCCAGGGGAGGATTCCCCCCCCAAGGCACCTTGGAGGTGCCTTCACACTTGGATCCTCCCCCATGGACCCTAGGCGCATGGGTCTAGTGGGGCTGGTGCCCTTGCCCATGCAGGCCAAGGGCGCAACCCCTACAGCCCATGTGCCCCGGGACAGGTGGCCCACACCGTGGGCCCCCGGGACCCTCCGGTGGTCCCGGTACAATACCGATAACCCCGAAACTTGTCCCGATGGCCGAAACAGCACTTCCTATATATAATTCTTTACCTCCGGACCATTCCGGAACTCCTCGTGAAGTCCGGGATCTCATCCGGGATTCCGAACAACATTCGGTTCCTGCATATACATATCTTCACAACCCTAGCGTCACCGAACCTTAAGTGTGTAGACCCTACGGGTTCGGGAGACAAGCAGACATGACCGAGACGACTCTCCGGTCAATAACCAACAGCGGGATCTGGATACCCATGTTGGCTCCCACATGCTCCACGATGATTTCATCGGATGAACCACGATGTCGAGGATTCAATCAACCCCGTACGCAATTCCCTTTGTCTATCGATATGTTACTTGCCCGAGATTCGATCGTCGGTATCCCAATACCTCGTTCAATCTCGTTACCGGCAAGTCACTTTACTCGTACCGTAATGTATGATCCCGTGACCAGACACTTGGTCACTTTGAGCTCATTATGATGATGCATTACCGTCATACGAGTGACAAATCCCAGTCTTGATCCATG
>NC_053026.1:454641187-454651714 GCF_003073215.2 Triticum urartu | reverse complement strand
GAAGCAAGAGAGAATTTCTTCAAAAATAACAAAGCACGCCGTGCTCAAAAAGATATAAGTGAAGCACTAGAGCAAGTCCTAGCTCATAAAAGATTTAAGTGAAGCATAGAGAGCAATTCTAACAAGTCATGACATAATTTTGGCTCTCTCAAATAGGTGTGTCCAGTGAGGATTGATAACTTAAAACACAAAATAAAACAAGCAAAGACACATATCATACAAGATGCTCGAAGCAAAACACATACAATGTGACGAATAAAAATATAGTCTCGAGTAAAATACCGATAGTTGTTGGAAGAAAGCGGGGATGCCACTCGGGGGCATCCCCAGTCTTAGTTGGTTGCTCATTCTTGGATAATAGCTTGGGATGCCAAGGCATCCCCAAGCTTAGGCTCTTATATCCTTCCTTCATCCATCGTAAGATAACCCAAAACTTGAAAACTTCGATCACACAAAACTCAACAAAGCCTTCGTGAGATCCGTTAGTATAAGAATAATAAACCACTACTATAAGTGTTGTATCAAACAAATTCATATTTTGTTTTTGTATTATATCTACTATATTTCAACTTTTCTATGGCAAACACTCATCAATGAAAACCATAGAGCCATCAAAATAAGCACACAACACAAAGAAAATAGAATCCGTCAAAACAGAATAGTCTGTAGCGATCTGACTATTTCGAAAACTTCTGTAACTCCAAAAACTCTGAAAATTAGGAAGACCTGAGAAATTTGTATATTGATCTACTGCAATTGGAATGGATATTTTATCGCTCTCTGGTAAAAAATGAAAATTAAATTTTGTGACCACAAACTTTCTGTTTTTTTCAGCAAGATCAAACAACTATTGCCCAAGAAGATCCTAAAGGCTTTACTTGGCACAAACACTAATTAAAACATAAAAAACACAATCATAATAGTAGCATAATTGTGTAAACACTCAAGAAGAGAAAGCAAAAATAAATTTTATTCATTGGGTTGCCTCCCAACAAGCGCTTTAGTTTTACACCCTTAGCTAGGCATAAAGCAAGGATCTAAGTTCTGTCATCCTTCTTCTTCTTAATTTTCTTGGGGGTATTTTTATCAGGAGGTTTTGTAATCACAACATAAAACATATTATCCATAGAAACTTTAGCATTCCTTATTTGATTTTCATCATAACCCCTTTGATTTCCCGCTACAATCCAAGAATAGTGTTGATTAACATTATTAAAAACTTGTTGGATTATATCTAGAACGGGGACCTCCTTTTTAAGATTCTCATCAAAGATCTTATTATCCCCAAGCAAGTGCCTTAGATCATAATTACTATTGTAAATAATTTCGTCTATCACAGGATTTTCACGATTCATACAATAGAAATCAAAGATTTCCCTAGCTTCCTGAATTATGTAGTCAAACTTGTTCATAAGAACGAGAGTGGACAAATTTTTGGCTCTAGGATTCTTTATTTCGTGAAACTCAAAAAACAATCTTTGCAAAGTAGGATGAGTGCGGATAAATTTCCTTTCAAGTTTCAGAACTAATGTTGAAATAGCATCCGCATAAGATATAGTAGTTTTAAGTATAGGAGCATCATCAAGACTCAGATTTCCAACACAATTGAAGAATTCTTAGATACGTTGTTTTCCCATAACATTCCCTTGCCCCAAGATAAAAGTTTTAGCATCCAGATTGCCTGTACGTCCAATCTTAGGAGTAAGGCCATCATCTGTTGGTGCCATACTGAAATCACTCATGATTTCAAGCAAAGGATAGATCTGACGAGAAAAAGGCGAACAGAAAAAGAGAGGCAAATAAAACAGTAAATGTTTGTGAAGTGGGCGAGAGGAAAACGAGAGGCAAATGGAAAATAATGTAAATTGCAAGGAGATGAGATTTGTTATTAGGAACCTGGTTATGATGAAGATCCTCCCCAGCAATGGCGCCAAAAATTCTCCTTGATGGCAGCTGGAACTACGTCGGTATTTCCCCAGAGAGGGAGGGATGATGTAGCACAGCATCGGTAGAGTATTTCCCTTAGTTATAAAACCAAGGTATCGAACCAGTAGGAGAACCAAGCAACACAACATAAACAACACATGCACACAAATAACAACACCTCACAACCCGACGTGTTAAAGGGGTTGTCAATCCCTTTTGGGTAACGACGCAAGAAATTGGTGCGACGGTAAAAAGGTTGTAATAGATTGGATAAATAGATCGCAAATAAAATAAAGTACATCAAAGTATTTTTGCATTTTTGGTTTAATAGATCTGAAAATAAAAGCAAGGAAAAAGTAGATCACAAAGGCAAATATATGAGAAATAAGACCCGGGGGCCGTAGGTTTCACTAGTGGCTTCTCTCAAGAAAAATAGCAAATGGTGGGTGAACAAATTACTGCTGGGCAATTGATAGAACTTCAAATAATTAAGACGATATCCAGGCAATGATCATTACATAGGCATCACGTCCAAGATTAGTAGACCGACTCATGCCTGCATCTACTACTATTACTCCACACATCGACCGCTATCCAGCATGCATCTAGTGTATTAAGTTCATGGAAAATGGAGTAATGCAATAAGAATGATGACATGATGTGGACAAGATTTGTTTATCTATATGGCGGTAGATATAGATCTTGTATTTTTATCCTTAGTAGCAACGATACATACGTGTCGGTTCCCTTTCTGTCACTGGGATCAAGCACCGTAAGATCGAACCCACTACCAGGCACCTCTTCCCATTACAAGATAAATAGATCGAGTTGGCCAGACAAAACCCAAATATCGGAGAAGAAATACGAGTCTATAAGAGATCTTGCATAAAAGAGATTAAAGAAACTCAAATAATTTCATGGATATAAAAACATAGATCTGATCATAAACACGAAGTTCATCAATCCCAACAAACACACCACAAAAGAGTTACATCATATGGATATCAAAGAGACCATTGTATTGAGAATCAAGAGAGAGAGAGAGATGAAGCCACCTAGCTACTAACTACGGACCCGAAGGTCTACAAAGAACTACTCACGCATCATCGGAGAGGCACCAATGGAAGTGGTGAACCCCTCTGTGATGGTGTCTAGATTGGATCTGGTGTTTCTGGACTCTGTGGTGGCTGGATGAATATTTCATAGACTCCCCTAGGGTTTTGGGAATATTTGGGTATTTATAGAGCAAAGAGGCGGTCCGGGGGGCACCCGAGGTGGGCACAATCCACCTGGGGAGTACCCAAATATTCCCAAAACCCTAGGGGAGTCGATGAAATATTCATCCAGCCACCGCAGAGTCCAGAAACACTAGATCCAATTTAGACACCATCACGGAGGGGTTCACCACTTCCATTGGTGCATCTCCGATGATGCGTGAGTAGTTCTTTGTAGACCTTCAGGTCCGTAGTTAGTAGCTAGATGGCTTCATCTCTCTCTCTCTTGATTCTCAATACAATGGTCTCTTGGAGATCCATATGATGTAACTCTTTTGCGGTGTGTTTGTTGGGATCGATGAACTTCGAGTTTATGATCAGATCTATGTTTTTATATCCATGAAAGTATTTGAGTTTCTTTGATCTCTTTTATGAATGATCTCTTATTGCCTCATATTTATTCTCCGATATTTGGGTTTTGTCTGGCCAACTCGATCTATTTATCTTGCAATGGGAAAAGGTGTCCGGTAATGGGTTCGATCTTACGGTGCTTGATCCCAATGATAGAAAGGGAACCGACACGTATGTATCATTGCTACTAAGGATAAAAAGACGAGATCTATATCTAGCGCCATATAGATAAACGGATCTTGTCTACATCATGTCATCGTTCTTATTATATTACTCCATTTTTCCATGAACTTAATACACTAACTGCATGCTGGATAGTGGTCGATGTGTGGAGTAATAGTAGTAGATGTAGGCAGGAGTCGATCTACTAATCTTGGACGTGATGCATATGTGATGATCATTGCCTAGATATCGTCATAATTATTTGAAGTTCTATCAATTACCCAACAGTAATTTGTTCACCAACCGTTTGCTATTTTTCTCGAGAGAAGCCACTAGTGAAACCTACGGCCCACGGGTCTCATTTCTCATATATTTGCCTTTGCGATCAACTCTTTCCTTGCATTTATTTTCATATCTATTAAACCAAAAATACAAAAATACTTTCATGCACTTTATTTTATTTGCGATCTATTTATCCAAAATCTATTACAACCTTTTTACCATCACACACCAATTTCTAGCGCCGTTACCCGGAAGGGATTGACAACCCCTTTAACACGTCGGGTTGCGAGGTGTTGTTATTTCTGTGCAGGTGTTGTTTATGTTGTGTTGCTTTGTTCTCCTACTGGTTCGATACCTTGGTTTCATAACTGAGGGAAATACTCTACGGACGCTGTGCTACATCATCCCTCCCTCTCCGGGGAAGTACCGACATAGTTCCAGCTGCCATCAAGGAGAATTTCTGGCGCCGTTGCCGGGGAGGATCTTCATCATAACTAGGTTCCTAATCACAAATCTCATCTCCTTGAAATTTACATTATTTTCCATTTGCCGCTCATTTTCCTATCCCCCACTTCACAAAAATTTGCCGTTTTATTCGCCTCTCTTTTTTCCGTCCGCCCTTTTTCTCGTCAGATCTATCTTTTGCTTGCAATCATGAGTGATTTCGGTATGGCACCAACAGATGATGACCTTACTCCTAAGATTGGACATACAGGCAATTTGGTTGCTAAAATTTTTAGGGGTAAGGGAACGTTATAGGAAAAGAACGTATCCAAGAATTCTTCAATTGTGTTGGAAATTTGAGTCTTGATGATGCTCTTATACTTAAAACTGCTAGATCTTACACGGATGCTATTTCAACACTAGTTCTGAAACTTGAAAGAAAATTTATCCACACTCATCCTACTTTGCAAAGATTGTTTTTTGAGTTTCACGAAATAAAGAATCCTAGAGCCAAAAATTTGTCCACTCTCGTTCTTATGAACAAGTTTGACTACATAATTCAGGAAGCTAGGGAAATCTTTGATTTCTATTGTATGAATCGTGAAAATCCTGTGATAGACGAAATTATTTACAATAGTAATTATGATCTAAGGCACTTGCTTGGGGATAATAAGATCTTTGATGAGAATCTTAAAAAGGAGGTCCCCGTTCTAGATATAATCCAACAAGTTTTTAATAATGTTAATCAACACTATTCTTGGATTGTAGCGGGAAATCAAAGGGGTTATGATGAAAATCAAATAAGGAATGCTAAAGTTTCTATGGATAATATGTTTTATGTTGTGTTTTCAAAACCTCCTGATAAAAATACCCCCAAGAAAATTAAGAAGAATAAGGATGACAAAACTAAGATCCTTGCTTTATGCCTAGCTAACGGCATAAAACTATAGCGCTTGTTGGGAGGTAACCCAATGATTTTTTTTTGCTTTTTGCTTTCTATTCTTGACTGTTTACACAATTATGCTATTGTTATGATTGTGTTTTTATGTTTTAATTAGTGTTTGTGCCAAGTAAAGCCTTTAGGATCTTCTTGGGCAATAGTTGTTTGATCTTGCTGAAAAAATAGAAAGTTTGCGCTCACGAAATTTATTTTAGTTTTTCTACCAGAGAGCGATAAAATACCCATTCCAACTGCAGTAGATCAATATACAAATTTCTCATGTCGTCCTAATATTTCAGAGTTTTTGGAGTTACAGAAGTATTTGAAATAGTCAGATCGCTACAGACTGTTTTGTTTTGACAGATTATGTTTTCTTTGTGATGTGTGCTTATTTTGATGGCTCTATGGTTTTCTTTGATGAGTTTTTCCATAGAAAAGTTGGAATACAATAGATATAAGACAAAAACAAAACATGAATTGGTTTGATACAACACTTATAGTAGTGGTTTATTACTCTTATACTAACGGATCTCACGAAGGCTTTGTTGAGTTTTGTGTGATTGAAGTTTTCAAGTTTTGGGTTATCTTACGATGGATGAAGGAAGGATGAAAGAGCCTAAGCTTGGGGATGCCCCGGCATCCCAAGCTATTATCCAAGAATGAGCAACCAACTAAGCTTGGGGATGCCCCCCCCCCCCCGAGTGGCATCCCCGCTTTCTTCCAACAACCATCGGTATTTTACTCGAGTCTATATTTTTATTCCTCACATGATATGTTTTTTGCTTGGAGCGTCTTGTATGATATGTTCCTTTGTTTGTTTCATTTTGTGTTTTAAGTTATCAATCCTTGCTGGACACGCCTATTTGAGAGAGCCAAAATTATGTCATGACTTGTTAGAATTGCTCTCTATGCTTCACTTAAATCTTTTATGAGCTAGGACTTGCTCTAGTGCTTCACTTATATCTTTTTGAGAACGGTGTGCTTTGTTAGTTTTGAATAAATGCTCTCTTGCTTCACTTAGATTTATTTGGGAGTTTGTAAAATTTTGAAGAAATTCTCTCTTTCTTCACTTAAATTATTTTGAGAGAAAGATAATTTGTTATGCTCATGATCTTCACTTATATTTGTTTGAGCTTATGAAAAGCAACTCATGAAATTAGTCCCAAAGTGATAGATATCCAAGAAGGATAAAGTAAAGAAACTGTCATGAAGATCATTAGACAAAATAAACTTAGTTCTTAGTAATAGTTTTGAGAGATGATGTGATATGTGAGTTATGTTGATGAGTAATTGTGCTCTAGTAAGAATATCGGTGTTAAGGTTTGTGATTCCCTATGCAAGTACGAAAGTCAATAGTCATGCAATGAAAATTATATCCTACTTGTGGTGCATTATTCGGTGTTAATCATGCTTAATGCTTGCTTATGAGATTACTCGTTTCTTGGTTGTTCTTGGTTGGTCGCTTCCCAATCTTTTGCTAAGCCTTCATTTTGCACTAAGTATGACCTCCTACTTGTGCATCAAAATCCTTTAAACCAGTTTTTGCACACATGAAGTCCACTATATCTACCTATATGCGGTATATTTGCAGTTCTAAGCAAAATTTCATGCCATCTCTAATTTTCAAATAAACTTCTTTTGTGTGTTTGTTTCGCTCGCGGAGCGGTGAGGGGTGGCTAATATTCCATGCTAAGATGTGTTATTCTCAAGATGAGTGTTTATTTCACTTTCATTGCACGAGAGTAAGGCAAAGGTATTAGGGATGCCCAGTTCCGAATGCAAAAAGAAATTGAATTACTTTATGTTGTCAAATAATAATTCCTTGAAAGTAGTTGGTATGGAGGGCACCCGTGGATACGGCTAGCCATCGAAAAGTGAAAGTTATGGTGGAAAAAAGATAAACTTTATTTTCTGTTTGGGAACCGCCTATGGCATATCTAGCATGGAAAGTGTTGGAACTCTAAGTCATTTTCGTTGGTGATGGATACACCTCCCAAAATGTTTTATCTCAAAATTTTCGCTTTGAGCTCTGGCGCTTTGAGCTCTGGCACCTCTACAAATCCCTACTTCCCTCTGCAAAGGGCTATCTTTTACTTTATGCAATTTTTATTTTGAAATTTGATTCTCCATCTTCTCTCATAAAAGCACCAACTAGGAGGCAATATGATCGTGCTCAAGTATTGAGTGTAGTAAATATTCAAGTGTGTTTCATGAATGGATCAATCTTTGAGCATGATGGGCTAGGGATAACTTATTTTATCATTGATATTTTGAAAGACATGGTTGCTTGTTGATATGCTTGAGTATCTAAATTATTATGTCAAAAGTAGACTATTGCTTTGAATCACATAAAAGTCCAAATGTCCATGCTATAAAGAAAAGAATATGATATGACTTGATGAACAACACTCCACATCAAAAATTCTGTTTTTATCACTTACCTACTCGAGGACGAGTAGGAGTTAAGCTTGGGCATGCTGATATGTCTCCAAGGTATCTATAATTTTTGATTGTTCCATGTTGTTTTATTATTAATCTTGGATGTTTTATAATCATTTTATATCATTTTTTGGTACTAACCTATTGGCATAGTGCCCAGTGCCAGTTCTTGTTTTTTCCATGTTTTTTACATCGCGGGAAATCAATATCAAATGGAGTCCAAATGGCATGAAAATTTATGATGATTTTTTATGGGCAAAAAGGAAGCAGATAGGCCCTAGTTGGACCTAGGGGGTGCCCTGAGGGGGGCAGAACCCACCAGGGCATGCCTGGAGGCCCTGGCACGCCCAGGTGGGTTGTGCCCACCTCCCGTGCTCCCCGGACCGCCTCTTTGCTCTATAAATACCCAAATATTCCCAAGCCCCTAGTGGAGTCGACGAAATATTCATCCAGCCGCCGCAGAGTCGATGTGTGGACTGTATTAAGTTCATGGAAAAATGGAGTAATGCAATAAGAATATTTCATCGACTCCCCTAGGGTTTCTGGAATATTGGGGTATTTATAGAGCAAAGAGGCGGTCCGGGGGGCACCCGAGGTGGGCACAACCCACCAGGGCGTGCCTGGGCCTCCTGGCGCGCCCTGGTGGGTTGTGCTCTCCTCAGAGAACCCCCCCAGGAGCAGCCTTGGCCCATTAGGTGTCTTCTGGTCCATAAAAAAACTCTGTAAAGTTTCGCTGCATTTGGACTCCATTTGGTATTGATTTTTTGTGATGTAAAAAACATGCAAAAAACAACAGCTGGCACTTGGCACTATGTCAATAGGTTAGTGCCAAAAATGATATAAAATGATTATAAAACATCCAAGATTGATAATATAACAGCATGTAACAATCAAAAATTATAGATAAGTTGGAGACATATCACCCGGCAAGTGTTGGGGGGGCCCATGGTCCAAGGGGAGGGGCAAACCAGCCCACTAAGGGGTTGTGCGCCCCCCTCACCCATTCCCACGTGACTAGGAGAGGTGGGGCGCCCCCTCTAGGGTTACCTCCACCTGGCTTGGGGGCAAGTCACCTTAGGGGAGATCCCATCTGCCCTGGTCGCCGCCCCCTAGGGGAAACCCTAGGGGTGCCACCCCTCCTCCCTTCCCCTATATATAGAGAGGTGGAGAGAGGGCAGTCGCACCCTTGAGCACTTCTCCACTCCACGGCGTGGCCCTTCCTCTCCCTCGTAGCCCTCTTCCTCTCCGTACTGCTTAGCAAAGCTCTGCTAAGATTCCACCACCACCACTGCCACCACGCCATCATGTTGTCGGAGGACTCGAGCTATTACTTCACCATTGCTTGCTAGATCAAGGAGGTGAAGGCGTCATCAAGTCGTACGTGTGTTGAACGTGGAGGTGCCATCCATTCGGCACTTGGATCGGAGTTCGTGGGACGGATCGTGAATGGATCGCGAAGATGTTCAACTACATCAACCGCGTTTCTTAATGCTTCCGCTTAGCGATCTACAAGGGTATGTAGATCCAATCTCTCCTCTCGTAGATGGTCATCTCCTAGATTGATCTTGGTGAGCGTAGGAATTTTTTTGTTTTCCATGCAACATTCCCCAACAAGAAACCCCCAGCTGAGCTTGCCGAGGTAGTGTACGTGGAGATGGCCGACGACTCGGTGGCGATAACGGAGTCGGGCGAGACTAGGGCCGATCCGCCAGCTGTAGAGGGTGAGGCGGGCACCGAGCTAGCGCCTTTGGCACCTGAACCTCCACGCACGGTGGGCTAGGTAGGCACCGAGCCAGCTCCTCTAGCGTCCGAGCCTCCAATAGTAGCGGGCAAGGCAGACAGCGAGCCAGTGGCTGGAGTAGGGATGTCCGAAGTTAGCGCCCGCGCTGGGAAGCCAGGAGACGGCCCAAGAGCTGAGCGTAGGCGACCCCCATGTGGCCGCTGAGAAGCGTCCGAGACGATCGGGACGCCTGGCTAGGAGCCAATGGTGGAGGGCGACCATGGTGATGATGAACCGATACCCGAAGAGACCTGGTGAAACAGAAATACCCTTTCATCAAAGTAAACATGTCTCGAGGTGATCATACGGTGAGAGACTGGATCATAGCACCGGTAGCTGATACGTCTCCAACGTATCTACAATTTTTGATTGCTCCATGCTATATTATCTACTATTTTGGACTATATTGGGATTTATTTTCCACTTTTATATTATTTTTGGGACTAACCTATTAACCGGAGGCCCAGCCCAAAATTGCTGTTTTTTGCCTATTTCAGTGTTTCGAAGAAACAGAATATCAAACGGAGTCCAAATAGAATGAAACCTTCGGGAACGTGATTTTCTCACCGAACGTGATCCAGGAGACTTGGACCCTACGCCAAGGCATCAGAGAGGCGGTCACGAGGGTGGCGCCCCCCCAGGGCGCGCCCCCTACCTCGTGGGCCCCTCGGAGCTCCACCGATGTACTCCTTCCTCCTATATATACCTACGTACCCCCAAACGATCAGAACAGGAGCCAAAAACCTAATTCCACCTCCGTAACTTTCTGTATCCATGAGATCCCATCTTGGGGCCTGTTCCGGAGCTCCACTGGAGAGGGCCGTCATCACGGAGGGCTTTTACATCATCATAGCCTCTCCGATGAAGTGTGAGTAGTTTACCTCAGACCTTCGGGTCCATAGTTAGTAGCTAGATGGCTTCTTCTCTCT
>NC_053026.1:454525351-454640187 GCF_003073215.2 Triticum urartu | reverse complement strand
GATTCCCCTCTCCGGAGCCCCGAACGGACTCCAGATCAGCCCTCCCGAGAGGTTTTAGGGCTTGGCGGCGGCTCCGTATCGTAAAATACGATGATTTCTTCTCCATGATTTTTTTCTCTCCGAAACCAAATATATAGAGTTGGGGTTGAGGTCGGAGGAGCTCTAGGGGGGCCACGAGGTAGGTGGCACTCCCTAGAGGGGTAGGCGCGCCCCCCACCCTCGTGGACAGGTGGTGGCCCCCCTGGTCTTCATCTTTTGCAAGGATTTTTTATATTTTCCGAATAGATGTTCCGTGAAGTTTCAGGTCATTCCGAGAACTTTTGTTTCTGCACATAAATAACACCATGGTAATTCTGCTGAAAACAGCGTCAGTCCGGGTTAGTTCCATTCATAACATGCAAGTTAGAGTCCAAAATAAGGGCAAAAGTGTTTGGAAAAGTAGATATGACGGAGACGTATCAACTCCCCCAAGCTTAAACCTTTGCTTGTCCTCAAGCAATTCAGTTGACAAACTGAAAGTGATAAAGAAAAACTTTTACAAACTCTGTTTGCTCTTGTTGTTGTAAATATGTAAAGCTAGCATTCAAGTTTTCAGCAAAGATTATGACTAACCACATTCACAATAACGCTTAGGTCTCAAGTTCACTCATATCAATGGCATAATCAACTAGCGAGCAATAATAATAAATCTCGGATGACAATACTTTCTCAAAACAATCATAATATGATATAACAAGATGGTATCTCGCTAGCCCTTTCTGAGACCGCAAAACATAAATGCAGAGCACCTTTAGAGATCAAGGACTGACTAGACATTGTAATTCATGGTAAAAGAGATCCAGTCAAGTCATACTCGATGTAAACTAACAGTAATGAATTCAAATGACAGCGGTGCTCTCCAACTGGTGCTTTTTAATAAGAAGATGATGACTCAACATGAAAGTAAATAGATAGGCCCTTCGCGGAGGGAAGCAGGGATTTGTAGAGGTGCCAGAGCTCGGTTTTGAAATAGGGATGAATAATATTTTGACTGGTATACTTTCATTGTCAACATAACAACCAAGAGATGGCAATATCTTCCATGCTACACACATTATAGGCGGTTCCCAAACAGAATGGTAAAGTTTATACTCCCCCTCCACCAACAAGCATCAATCCATGGCTTGCTCGAAACAACGAGTGCCTCCAACTAACAAGAGTCCCAGGGGGAGTTTTGTTTGCAATTATTTTGATTTAGGTTGCATAAAGCATGGGACTGGGCATCCCGGTGACCAGCCATTTTTCTCGTGAGTGAGGAGCGGAGTCCACTCCTCTTGAGAATAACCCGCCTAACATGGAAGATACGGACATCCCTAGTTGATACATGAGCTATTCGAGCATACAAAACAGGATATTTATTTGAAGGTTTAGAGTTTGGCACATACAAATTTACTTGGAACGACAGGTAGATACCGTATATAGGTAGGTATGGTGGACTCATATGGAATAACTTTGGGGTTTATGGAGTTGGATGCACAAGCAGTATTCCCACTTAGTACAGGTGAAGGCTAGCAAAAGACCGGGAAGCGACCAGCTAGAGAGCGACAACAGTCATGAACATGCATTAAAATTAATCAACACCGAATGGAAGCATGAGTAGGATATAATCCACCATGAACATAAATATCATGAAGGCTATGTTGATTTTGTTTCAACTACATGCGTGAACATGCGCCAAGTCAAGTCACTTAAATCATTCAGAGGAGGATACCACCCTATCATACTACATCATAACCATTTTAATAGCATGTTGGCATGCAAGGTAAACCATTATAACTCATAGCTAATCAAGCATGGCACCAGAAACTATGATCTCTAGTTGTCATTGCAAACATGTTTATTCATAATAGGCTGAATCAGGAACGATGAACTAATCATATTTACAAAAACAAAAGAGGTCGAGTTCATACCAGCCTTTCTCATCTCAGTCAGTCCATCATATATCGTCACAATTTCCTTTCACTTGCACGACCGAACGATGTGAATAATAATAATAATAATAATAATAATAATAATAATAATAATAGTGCGTGTGCATTGGACTAAGATGGAATCTGCAAGCATTCAATAAACAGGAGAAGACAAGGCAATATGGGCTCTTTTGTCAGATAAACAATAATGCATATAAGAGCCACTTCAACAATTTAATCATGGTCTTCTCCTATCAACCCCCAAAGAAAAAAAAGAAAAAAAACTATTTACACGGGAAAGCTCCTAACAAGAAAAAGAAGAAGATGAAATCTTTTAGGGTTTTCTTTTTAATTACTACTACAAGCATGGAAAGTAAACTAATTAAAAGCTACAACTAATTTTTTTGTTTTTTCTTAAGGTTTATTAAACACACAAGAAGAAAGCACAAAAAGGAAATAAACTAGCATGGATGATACACTGAAAAAGTATGAGCACCGACATCTAGCAATGAGTGTGTGAACATAAATGTAATGTCGGTGGGAAATATGCACTCCCCCAAGCTTAGGCTTTTGGCCTAAGTTGGTCTATGGCCACGGCTGGCCTGGCGGATATCCATAATAATAGTTGGGGTCATACTGCGATGAAGAAGACTCTGACTGCCACTGGTTGGCAATCATCTCCGGATCCCAATGGTAATTAGACTTCCATGGAGGATCAACTTGTGGTTCCGGCTCTGGCTCTGTGGTTGATGTAGGGTTCCAATAGGCATGAATAGCCTCTAACGGAACAAGGTACTGGCCTGCAGATAAATCAAACAAGGAAGGAGCAGGCAGGGTAATCGTCTCAGGATGATGTTTATCAAAGAACAATTTGTATTTAAGCTCCCCTTCCCCGATTCTTAATAATAAAATCATGTGCCACCATACTCTTATAATCTAAATAAACACGAGGCAGCAATTTTTCTTCCTTCTCATAATGCCTAATAGGTATGTTAAAATGTGCAGCTAGGCGTGAAGCATAGATGCCTCCAAAGATTGGGCCCTTTGTACGGTCCAGACTTAACCGTTTAGCAATAATACCGCCCATACTAACAGAGTTATCACAGAATAAACCGTGGAACAAAATAATAATATCAGGAACACTAAGGTTTCCACAGTTCCCACGACCTATTAAGCAATGACTAGCAAATATTGCAAAGTAGCATAAAACAGGAAAATGTATGCTAGTGATTCATGCATCAGAAACCTTCCTCGTTTCCCCTACAGTGATGGTGTCAATAAACCCATCCATATCGCTATGATGTGGTTCCTCTATCGTGCCCTCGAAAGGGACCAAACAAACCCAACAGAAATCATAAAGTGACATGTCCTTATGCTCATCATAAAAATAAAACTCCACCGTAGGTGGTGAGCTCCTAGAATGGAAATGAAAGTTTTGCACAAAGATATTTGTGAGTAAGAGATACTGATCGCGTTGGTCGTGGAGGAAAGCGGTGAGGCCTGCATTCTCAGCCAATTCATAAAAATCATCATAAATCCCCGCTGCTCTCAAAAATTCATCGGAAGGCCATTCACACGACCAAACCTCCGTGGTGCGAGGCAAATTATACTTGGGCTTCTGTGCCTTTTCCTTTGAGCTTCGGCTCGATGAGCCCCTCAAAAGTCTCTTCATTATTTTCTGAAAAATTCTGAAAGTTTTAGTAACTTCAAAATAAAAGTAAGCCAAACTCAATAATATTGATAGCAACTACTCCTACAAGTGCCTAGAGCCTATATCATGCATCAAAACTACTTGGAACCATATAAATTTGACCTGCAAGCTCAAGAACATGGTCACCTAGGCAGCACAAATTTGCAATGAATAAAGCACTAGAACAAAAACTAATTGGACCTATGGAGGAGTCACATACCAAGGAACAATCTCCCCAAGCAGTTTTGTGAGAGGTGCTTTGAGCAAGGAGATCGAAAATGGCAGCAAAATGAGCTTGGACTCGGGTTTGAGCTGGTTATTCGTGTTTGTGGGAGGAAGAAGGAGTGTGTGGGTGAAAGGATAAGTGGAGGAGGGCCACCGTGGGCCCACGAGGCAGGGGGGCGCGCCCAGGGGGTAGGGGGCGCCCTGACCCTCGTGGCCAGGTGCCAGCTCCTCCTGCTATGTTCTCAATGCCAAATATTCTCAAATATTCTAGAAAAAATTATATTTAAATTTCAAGGCATGTGGAGAACTTTTATTTTCGGGGTATTTTTATATTGCACGGATAATTCAGATAACAAACAGAAAAATACTATTTTTATTTTATTTAATATAAATAACAGAAAGTAAAAGGAAGGTACAGAAGGTTGTGCCTTCTAGTTTCATCCATCTCATGCTCATCAAAAGGAATCCACTAACAAGGTTGATCAAGTCTTGTTAATGAACTCATTCCGAATAATATGGAACCGGAGAAATTTTGAATAACACTATGTTACCTCAACGGGGATATGCACATCCCCAATAACAAGAATATCATATTTCTTCTTGACAGTAGGAAGAGGAAATTCAAAACCTCCAAATATAATCGATGGAATTTTTCCAATAGAGTTGATACTACGAACTTGAGGTTGTTTCCTAGAAAAGTGTACCGTATGCTCATTACCATTAACATGAAAAGTGACATTGCCTTTAGTGCAATCAATAACAGCCCCTGCAGTATTCAAAAAGGGTCTTCCAAGAATAATAGACATACTATCGTCCTCGGGAATATCAAGAATAACAAAGTCCGTTAAAATAGTAACATTTGTAACTACAACAGGCACATCCTCACAAATACCGACCGGTATAGCAGTTGATTTATCAGCCATTTGCAAAGATATTTCAGTAGGTGTCAACTTATTCAAATCAAGTCTACAATATAAAGAGAGAGGCATAACACTAACACCGGCTCCAAGATCACATAAAGCAGTTTTAACATAGTTTCTTTTAATGGAGCATGGTATAGTGGGTACTCCTGGATCTCCAAGTTTCTTTGGTATTCCACCCTTAAAAGCATAATTAGCAAGCATGGTGGAAATTTCAGCTTCCGGTATCTTTCTTTTATTAGTAACAATTTCTTTCATGTACTTAGCATAAGGATTCATTTTAAGCATATTAGTTAATCGCATACGCAAAAAGATAGGTCTAATCATTTCAGCAAAGCGCTCAAAATCCTCATCATTCTTTTTCTTGGATGGTTTGGGAGGAAAAGGCATGGGTTTCTGAACCCATGGTTCTCTTTCCTTTCCGTGTTTCCTAGCAACAAAGTCTTTCTTATCATAACGTTGATTCTTTGATTATGCGTTATCAAGATCAACAGCAGGTTCAATTTCTATATCATTATCATTATTAGGTTGAGCATCATCATGAATATTTTAATTAACATTATCACTAGTTTTAGGTTCATTACCAGATTGTGTTTCAGCATCAGAAATAGAAATATCATTTGGATTCTCAGGTGTTTCAGTAATAGGTTCACTAGAAGCATACAAGGTCCTATCATTTTTCTTTTTCTTCCTATTAGAAGGACTAGGTGGATCTACATTATTTCTCTGAGAATCTTGCTGAATTCTCTTAGGGTGGCCTTCAGGATACAAAGGTTCCTGAGTCACTCTACCACCTCTAGTCATAACTCTAACAGCGTTATCATTATTCTTACTATTCAATTCATTGAGCAAATCATTTTGAGCTTTAAGTACTTGTTCTACTTGAGTGGTAACCATAGAAGCATGTTTACTAATAAGTTTAAGTTCACCTTTAACATTAGCCATATAATCACCCAAGTGTTCAAGCATATTTGAATTGTATTTCAACTGTCTACCAAAATAAGCATTGACTCTTCTTGCTTAGCCATAAATTTATCAAACTCATCTAAGCATGGGCTAGCAAATTTAGTAAATGAGATTTTAGCTTTATAATATCTATAGAGAGAATTTACCTTTACTACCTGTGTCGGGTTATCAAGACCATGAGTTTCTTCAATAGGTAATGGATTAAGATCATATGTTTCTTCAACAGGCGGTAAATTAAGACCGTGTATTTCTTCAATAGGAGGTAAATTCTTAACATCTTCGGCTTTAATACCTTTTTCTTTCATAGATTTCTTTGCCTCTTGCATATCTTCAGGACTGAGAAATAGAATACCCCTCTTCTTCGGAGTTGGTTTAGGAATAGGCTCAGGAGCTGGCTCAGGAGGTGTCCGATTATTTTCATTTGCCAACATATTATTCAATAGAATTCCAGCTTCATTCGGTGTTCTTTCCCTGAAAACAGAACCAGCAAAACTATCCAGGTAATCTCTGGAAGCATCGGTTAGTCCATTATAAAAAATATCAAGTATTTTATTTCTCTTAAGAGGATGATCAGGCAAAGCATTAAGTAATTTGAGAAGCCTCCCCCAAGCTTGTGGGAGACTCTCTTCTTCAATTTGCACAAAATTATATATATATATATATATATCCCTTAAAGCAGCTTGTTTCTTATGAGCAGGGAAATATTTAGCAGGGAAGTAATAGATCATATCCTGGGGACTACGCACACAACCAGGATCAAGAGAATTAAACCATATCTTAGCATCACCCTTTAATGAGAACGGAAATATTTTAAGGATATAAAAGTAGCGAGTTTTCTCATCATTAGTGAACAGGCTAGCTATATCATTTAATTTAGTAAGATGTGCCACAACAGTTTCAGATTCATAGCCATGAAAAGGATCAGATTCAACCAAAGTAATTATAACAAGATCAACAGAGAATTCATAATCCTTATCAGTAACACAGATAGGTGAAGTAGCAAAAGTAGGGTTAGGTTTCATTCTAGCATTTAGAGATTTCTTATTCCATTTAGCTAATAACCTCTTGAGTTCGTATCTGTCTTTGCAAGCTAAAATAGCTAAAGAAGCTTCTTTATCAAAAACATAACCCTTAGGAATAACAGGTGAGTCTTCATCATCACTTTCATTAGTATTATCAGATTCAATATTTTCATTCTCTCTAGCCCTAGCAAGCTGTTCATCAAGAAATTCACCAAGTGGCACAGTAGTATCAAGCATAGAAGTAGTTTCATCATAAGTATCATGCATAGCAGAAGCAGGTTTAGGTGTCGCAAGCTTACTCAAAATAGAAGGTGAATCAAGTGCAGAGCTAGATGGCAGTTCCTTACCTCCCCTCGTAGTTGAGGAATAAATCTTGGTTTTTGGATATCTCAAGTTCTTCATAATGATAAGCAGATACAAATCCCAAGTGACTCAAAGAATAGAGTTGTGCTCCCCGGCAACGGCGCCAGAAAATAGTCTTGATAACCCACAAGTATAGGGGATCGCAACAGTTTTCGAGGGTAGAGTATTCAACCCAAATTTATTGATTCGACACAAGCGAAGCCAAAGAATATTCTCAAGTATTAGCAGCTGAGTTGTCAATTCAACCACACCTGGAAACTTAATATCTGCATCAAAGTATTTGGTAGCAAAGTAATATGATAATAGTGGTAACGGTAGCAAAATGTAATGATAGCAAAAGTAATGTTTTTGGTATTTTGTATTGATGATAGCAATTGCAACGGAAAAGTAAATAAGCGAAGAACAATATAGGGAAAGGTCGTAGGCAATGGATCAGTGATGGAGAATTATGCCGGATGCGGTTCATCATGTAATAGTCATAAACTAGGGTGACATAGAACTAGCTCCAGTTCATCAATGTAATGTAGGTATGTATTCCGAATATAGTCATACGTGCTTATGGAAAAGAACTTGCATGACATCTTTTGTCCTACCCTCCCGTGGCGGCGGGGTCCTTACGGAAACTAAGGGAGATTAAGGCCTCCTTTCAATAGAGTACCGGAACAAAGCATTAACACATAGTGAATACATGAACTCCTCAAACTACGGTCCATCACCGGTAAGTATCCCGATTATTGTCACTTCGGGGTTAACGGATCATAACACATAATAGGTGACTATAGACTTGCAAGATAGGATCAAGAACTCTCATATATTGATGAAAACATAATAGGTTCAGATCTGAAATCATGGCACTCGGGCCCTAGTGACAAGCATTAAGCATAGCAAAGTCATAGCAACATCAATCTCAGAACATAGTGGATACTAGGGATCAAACCCTAACAAAATTAACTCGATTACATGATAGATCCCATCCAACCCATCACCGTCCAGCAAGCCTACGATGGAATTACTCACGCATGGCGGTGAGCATCATGAAATTGGTGATGGAGGATGGTTGATGATGACAATGGCGACGGATTCCCCTCTCCGGAGCCCCGAACAGACTCCAGATCAGCCCTCCCGAGAGGTTTTAGGGCTTGGCGGCGGCTCCGTATCGTAAAATACGATGATTTCTTCTCCTTGATTTTTTTCTCTCCGAAACCAAATATATAGAGTTGGGGTTGAGGTCGGAGGAGCTCTAGGGGGCCCACGAGGTAGGGGGCACGCTGATAGCTCCAGAACGGATCAGATGATATTCGTTCCCTAGAGTAGGTGTTCCTAGAGCTATTGAAGAATGTGTTGTCTACTCTGAAGCCATTGATATTGAAGGAGCCAGGTGCTGATGCAAGACCTGGGAACCTGGGCAATCTTGGGATTGGCTTCTGGACCTGAGGCCTGTGCTCAACATGATAGTCGAATTGGGGACCAGCAGCAGATGCAGGAACAGAAGCAGCGGGATCAGTGGCTTCGTTGACTTCTGGTGCTGTTGGGGGTGAGGGCTCCACATTAGCTTCAGCCATGACAATGTCAGTGGCTTCAGTGGGGTTGGTGGTGGCAGCCTCAAGATTTTCAACCTCTACTTGACGAGCTGGAGGGTCGGTCACGATCACGTTCTCCTCGAGAACCGCTTCTTGGTGGGTCAAGGGAGTAGCAGCTTGTGGGACTTCTTCTTCTTCAGCGGCTGATGCAGCCGGATTGTCTTCAGCAGTTTTATCTTCAGATGCAGAGACTGGAGGCCTTGGACCTTTGTGAAGCCTGCGCAACGCGGGCGACCCCTGTGGTGTTGGCTGGGCCTCAAAGTCTTCTTCCTCTTGTGGGCGATCCGCCCATGAAGCATCCTGTGCAATTGGCGTCAGTGGACGACCAATGCTGATGAGTTCGCTGTGCGTTAGCACAGGCGATGATACCTGTTGGTGCTCTAGCTGAGGAAGGGCTGCATCATCTTCAACACAGTCATGGTGACCAATGTCTTCAGTTTCATGAGCCTCTGTGAAAGCAGGCTCATGGACAGTTGGTTGACGTTCTTCTGGATTAGCATCGGGGTGAACCATGAAAATGGGTTCAACAATCAAGGGCTCTGTGGGAGCAGCCCGTTCCTTCTTGATCTTTCTTTTCTTCTTGGCGGGGGCAGTAGCAGAGGCTTCAGGATGTTTTCTCTTCCTTGCTTCAGCCTCAGCAGTCCTGGTCTTCTTCAGTTCTGAAGCGGTTGACCTGGCCTTTGGCTTCGGGCCAGTCATGCTAGTTGGGAAGACTATGGGATCTGCTTCCTGCCTTGGTGCTTCAGGTTCAGCCATAGTGGGCTTCTTCTTCTTCTTGGCAGCCATCCTGGGGTCGATGCTAGGACGCCCAAGGGCCTTGCGCTTCTCAGCCTCATTGTAGGCTTGCACACACCTATCAGCCAGGACTTTCATGCGCTCACGTGAACCCTGAGCTTCTGCACGTTTCTTTAGAAAGGCTTCTTTCAGCTCGTGCAGCATAATCTTGAAGTTCTTCACATCTTGCACGCTGAGCTTGGCCATATGCTTCTTGAACTGAGCTTTCTCATAGTCAATCTTCTGCTTCAGTTCAACAACGCGCTTGGCGATGGCTAACTCTGAAGCAATGGCGCCATGGAAGGCGACACTGAGGCCAATGGGTAGTTGGAGATCTTCGAAGCTGATGTTTGGCGTGTCAAACCACTCATCAATGAAGTTGTGGATGATTGATACATCAAAGAGCGGCAGATTATTGAAGATTTCTGCTTCTTCTTTGCTCTTGATGAGTTGCTCAAGAGCGTCATCTGCAAGATCTTCATCACTTGATAGATCAATGGCTTCATTGCGCAGAATGGCGGTAGCAGTTAGCTCTTGGCCGGTGTGTGTCAGAGGCATCTTGACCTTCTGGGGCTTGGAGACGCATGACATGTCTTTAGACTGCACACTGTCTTCAGGAGGTGCAGTTGCCGGTGGCTTCGCCCTTGAGATTTTTGGTGAAGGGTCAGGCTTTGAAGCTTTGGGCTTCTTCAACTTATTTGGCGTCGGTGCTGCAGGCGCTTCATCTGATTCAGCGTCAGCTGCAGGCTCATTCACGGCTGTCCCTTGAACCAAGATATGGGTGATGAGACCTGCAAGGTTGTAGAAAGGACCGACGACATTGGGTTCTGCATCGCGTGTGCCGTCAGCCCTTGGAGCAGAAGGACCAGGGTTGAAGTCTAATCCCAAAGACTTATTGTTCTGCTTCGCTGAGTTCTTGGCAAACTGGAAGTTGCGCTTGAACAGATTGTCGTCACGACACCATAGTAGTGACGATGGGTGTGCATCTGCAGGCTGTGGCCCACGGACCATGCAGGGATAGAAGCCTTGTTCAATGGCTTCTTCTCTGGACCTGGGTTGAAGATTCTTGTATAGGATGTCTCCCCACGGTCTCTTGATGGCATTTTTCTCAGCATATTCTTGGGTCACAAACCGGTATTTGAACCATTGTCCTGCCCAATATCTTCGAATCCATTGGATTCGGGTCTTGCGTTGATTGTAATCCTCTTCAGGATCTGTCTTGTAAAGCTCTGAGAGGTCATCAGGCAAATCTCTTGATGTTCCCCCACGACACTATCTGCCACCCTTCCTTACTGACTTCTCTGCAGCCATGAACTTCAAACTGAAAGGCTTCAAAACGTTCAAAGGCTTCAAAGGTTTTCGCTTGCTGGACAAACAGGAACTGGCTTCGGAAGAATTTATATGATGCTGTAAGAATTCTGCAAATGAATGCAGACTATGAGAACCAAGGGATTCTCCCACGGACATGTACCTGTGACAGCATTAAGGTGCGAGGGAAGGGGAAGAGGTCATATGCATTCTCAGAAGATTTTGAAGATAAATCAGTTTAGAAGACATTGACCTCATCGTGCAAAGACATTCACTCATAGATAAGGAGTTGGTTCTAGATTTGTACGAATCCAGAGATTAGTACAAGTGAGGAATCTAACTACTTGTGAAGCATAAGTGAATATACTAGGCATGTTATGAGATGCAGTATGAAAGAGATCCAACTTGTGTGAATAGAAACTTCTTGTGGTAGAAAGTGACAAAGCCATAGGATCAAAGGGGGCCGTAAAAAGAAGTTTTATTTACCACACTAGGAACTGCTAGACGGAGTGGAAGAGGAGGCCGAGCAGTTCGATCTTCCGTGCCCTAACCTGGCGACGGAGGACACCTACGGCGACGGCGGAGAGGATGATGTCCGCGGTCGGCGTGAAGACGGCGTTGGAGAGGTTGCGGCAGTGAAGCGCTTCGTCGCCGGCGCCGTCGAGGACTAGCGGTGGTGCTAGGGTTCGTGCGAGAGTGGAAGAAGAGATAATGACCGCTGTGAAGGGTGTATTTATAGGTACAGGGGCGGCACTGCGTTATTACACAGGTGCCCCTAGCGATTCACATCTGAGGAACACGTGGCCATCATGCAGTATATTGGGGTTTGTTCCATGTCCCACGCACGCCTGGATTGTCGGGTGGTCGTTCCTACTTCTCCGGGTTTCATGTGGAGGAATGAGCATTGAAAACGGACTTAATGTTTGTCTCTGTATCTTCTGCTGACAAGGACACAGAGAAGACATTCGACAGTTTCAATAGAATGCATATGATTTGGAGAGATAGAGTTTGAGATAGAAAGCACGGAGAGGTTAGGGTCCGATCACATTCACTTAGATCAAAAGATTCAACAAGAAGACATAGCTATAAGTGAATGCTGTAGAGGACAGAACACTAGTATATATATATAATCAACATAGTGAAGATAATCATGAAAACATGTTGAGATTGAAACCAAACCAAATGTGAAGACATAGCAAGGTAACGCCATGAGTGAAACACTTCAAATAGAACATTTGGTGGTGGCGTTACCCACCGTATAGGAAGTATTAGACCCAGACACAGCGCACAATTATCGTGGCGCTCCGAAGTCAAATTCCACATTAATGTATTCACACTTAGAATGTATGTCTTCATTGATTGAAGATATACTTTACTTCGTGTGTTGCACATCTAAGTCATCAATATGCATAAGGGTTAGGATGTGTGCCTGATCACAGGACATTTGAGGATTCCAGGATATTTAGCTCACACCGTAACTTGCAAAATCTCTTCTCATCCAAGGGCTTGGTGAAGATATCTGCCAATTGCTCTTCAGTGTTGACATGTATGATATCAATATCTTCCTTCACAACATGATCTCTGAGAAAGTGATGACGAATTTCAATGTGCTTTGTCTTCGAGTGCTGAACAGGGTTGTTGGCAATCTTGATGGCGCTTTCGTTGTCGCAGTAGAGTGGCACTTTCTTCAAATGAATGCCATAGTCCTTGAGGGTTTGCTTCATCCACAGAAGCTGAGCGCAGCAAGATCCAGCAGCAATGTATTCAGATTCAGCAGTGGAGAGAGATACACAGTTCTGCTTCTTTGAAGACCAACATACAAGTGATCGTCCCAGAAAATGACATGTGCCTGATGTAGACTTGCGATCCACCTTGTCACCAGCATAATCAGCATCCGAGAATCCAACCAGATCAAACTCTGAGCCCTTTGGATACCATAATCCTGGAGTTGGGGTGTGAGCCAAATATCGAAGAATTCGCTTCACAGCTAAGTGATGCGACTCCTTTGGTGCCGCTTGAAATCGAGCACACATGCAAACACTAAGCATAATATCTGGCCTAGATGCACATAGATAAAGCAAAGAACCAATCATGGAGCGGTATACCTTTTGATCGAACTCTTTACCATTGTCGTCAGGACCCAGATGATGCTTGGCTGGCATTGGTGTCGTGAACCCTTTGCAGTCTTGCATACCGAACTTCTTAAGGCAATCTTTGAGATACTTCTCTTGAGATATGAAGATGCCGTTGCGTTGCTGTCGTATTTGAAGACCGAGGAAGAACTTCAGCTCTCCCATCATGGACATCTGATATTGCTCTTGCATCATATATCCAAACTCTTCACTGTACTTTTGATTGGTGCAGCCGAAGATAATGTCATCCACATATATTTGACACACAAACAGTTCACCATCATATGTCTTCGTGAAGAGAGTGGGGTCGAGGGAACCAGGTATGAAGCCTTTGCTCTTCAAAAAGTATTTGAGTGTGTCATACCAGGCCCGAGGGGCTTGTTTGAGGCCATACAGTGCCTTGTTGAGCTTGTATACCATATCAGGATGTTTTGGGTCTTCAAAGCCAGGTGGTTGTGCAACATACACTTCTTCTTCAATCTTGCCATTGAGAAAGGCGCTCTTCACATCCATTTGATAAAGAAGTATGTTGTGATGATTTGCATAGGCCAGCAGTATGCGTATGGCTTCAAGTCTAGCCACAAGAGCAAATGTTTCATCAAAGTCAATGCCTTCCACTTGAGTATATCCTTGAGCAACGAGACGAGCTTTGTTTCTGACAACTTGACCATGCTCATCTTGCTTGTTGCGGTATATCCATTTTGTGCCTATTATGTTGTGCTTCCGAGGATCAGGACGCTTAACCAGTTCCCATACATTATTCAGCTCAAACTGTTGAAGCTCTTCTTGCATAGCTTGAATCCATTCAGGTTTCATGAAGGCTTCTTCCACTTTCTTGGGTTCTGTTATTGAGACGAATGCGAAGTGCCCACAGAAATTTGCCAGCTGGGTTGCCCTTGATCGAGTGAGCGGACCAGGTGCATTGATGCTGTCAATTATTCTCTCAATCTGCACTTCATTGGCAACACGAGGATGTACAGGGCGAAGATTTTGCTCTTGCTGATCATTGTCGTTGTTGGAGGGATTGTCTTCAGGTTGAGCATTGTCTTCAGGTTGATCTGGTGTGGAGATGATGAGTTCCTCTTCAGGATGAGCTTCAGAAGGTATGCTTTCTCCAGTTCCCATTAGTTTGATTGATTCACTGGATGGAACTTCATCTAGCACATTTGGCAGGTGCTCTCTTTGTGAACCGTTAGTCTCATCGAACCGCACATCCACGGTTTCAACCACTTTATAATGAAAGAGGTTGAAGACTCTGTAGGAGTGCGAATCCTTTCCATATCCAAGCATAAAACCCTCATGTGCTTTTGGGGCAAACTTTGAAGTGTGATGTGGGTCCTTGATCCAGCACCTTGCGCCAAATACTCTGAAGTAACTGACATTTGTCTTCTTGCCAGTGAGGAGCTCATACGATGTCTTGTTCAGAAGCTTGTGAAGATAAACACGATTGATTGTATGGCATGCAGTATCAATGGCTTCAGGCCAGAATTTTCTTGGAGTCTTGTATTCATCTAGCATTGTTCTGGCCATCTCAATGAGTGTTCTGTTCTTGCGTTCGACGATGCCATTCTGATGTGGCGTGTATGGGGCTGAGAATTCATGTGTGATGCCCAAGGTATCAAGATATGTATCAAGGCCAGTGTTCTTGAATTCAGTGCCATTGTCACTTCTGATGTGCTTTATCTTGGCGCCATAGTTGTTCATTGCTCGATTGGCGAAGCGTCTGAAGACATCCTGCACTTCAGTCTTGTAAAGGATTATATGCACCCAAGTGTATTTAGAATAATCATCAACAATGACAAAGCCATAGAGACAAGCAGTAGTAGTAAGAGTTGAGTAATGAGTGGGACCGAAAAGATCCATGTGAAGCAGTTCGAAGGGTCGAGTAGTAGTCATGATTGTCTTCGAGGGATGTTTGGCCCTCGTCATCTTTCCTGCTTCACAGGCACCGCATAAGTGATCTTTCTTGAACTTGACGCCCTCGATGCCTATGAAATGCTTATTCTTTGCAAGGGTGTGGAGGTTCCTCATGCCAGCATGCCCAAGCCCCCGATGCCAGAGCCAGCATTCTGAAGCTTTTGCTAGAAGACATATGGCAAGCTGTGGTCCTGCTGAGAAATCTACCACGTACAGATCATCTTTCTGATACCCTTCAAACACTAGAGACTTGTCAGATTCCATTAGAACAAGGCAACGATATTTTCCAAATATTACGATCATGTTCAAATCGCATAGCATTGAGACAGACATTAAGTTGAAGCCAAGGGATTCAACAAGCATGACTTTATCCATGTGTTGATCCTTTGAGATTGCAACTCTACCTAGACCCAATACCTTACTTTTACCAGTGTCAGCAAATGTGATGTGGCTCTTGTCGGATGGACATAAGGTTGAGTCCATCAGAAGGCTTTTTTTGCCAGTCATGTGATTTGTACACCCACTATCAATAATCCATTCTGTAGACGCTGGTGTCGTACCCTACAGTGCAGTTAGGGGGATAAGCTTCACGAAGAGAGTTGTGAAGCAAAAACATTTGACGAACCAGTGGGTTATGAAAGCTTAGATACAGATTAGGACTGATAGGGAGAGTAGCAAGCGATTCAGGAACGAAGTACATAGTAAGACCATTCGGGCATTTGATCTTGCGCCCTACAAGATGTTTAAGGTCCCCAGCGATAGCGTCAGAAGATTTTGGTTTTTTGCTAGAGACCTTTCCCTGCAAAAGAGAGTTAAGCCTTCTTAACCACCCACATCTTCAAGGGTGGCTTAGAAGCGATAAGTCTAAGTGCAGCGTCTAAAAACTTTGGCTTTGGGGCTCTAGCAAAAAGTCTTGCAGGTGGACAATAATACTCATAAGAATAAGCAGAATAGTTTTTGGTCTTATGAACATGGCGGTTCGATGAACCGCGCTCATATTCATAGGCCTGAGTATGGTTTCCCTGCAAAACATTTGCATTAGTGCGACTCAGGTGAGTCCTCTGTCTGTATGAAGCCTTTGGGCCATATGAAGCCTGTGGTCTGGGGTTTGTCTTCTTCATCTGTGGTGTCATGATGACATTCACAGGAAGATTTTCCAAACACCTTTTGGGCACCCAGATCTTCCTCATAGGCGGTCCATTCCTGCAGTTAGTACCAATGTACCTGGCAAACACTTCACCATTCTGATTCTTAAATACTTTATAGTTTGCATCAAAGGATTCATCAATGACAATGGGGTTAGCACAAGTGAAGCCAGATAGACTGGATGGATCTGCTGAAGGTTCCTTTGCAGCAACCCATGTGGTTTTGGGATACTGCTCGGGTTTCCGGTAAGAGCCATCAGCATTCGTTTTCCTTATGAACCCAACACCCTCTTTCCTCGGGTTTCGGTTCAGAATCTGCCTTTTGAGGACATCACATAGTGTCTGATGCCCTTTAAGACTTTTGTACATCCTTGTTTCAAGCAATGTCTTCAACCTAGCATTCTCATCAGCAATCGCAGTAGTATCCTCGGTAGAGGGGTTAGTTACCACATCAACAGTTGAAGATATTGCAACAGTAGCAGCAGTAGAACATTCAGCAACAGAAATAGCATTATCACGCTCAATGCATTTAAGACATGGTGGTTCAAATCCTTCCTGAGCGGAACTGATCTGTTCGGTGCGAAGTGACTCGTTTTCCTTTTGAAGATCTTCATGAGCCGCTCTCAATTTCTCAAGATCTTGCTTCCTTTGAATATAATCATAGGAAAGCTTTTCATGAGTTGTTGAGAGCGTTTCATGACGACTTTCAAGTTCCTCATACTTAACGTGAAGATTTTTATGTCTTCAATTAAGGACTCAGATCGAGTCATTTCAACGCCCAACAGATCATCGCTTTTGTCTAACAGTTTTTGAATATGTTCCATGGCTTTCTGTTGTTCAGTTGCAATTTTAGCAAGTGTTTTGTAGCTGGGTCTTGAATCACAATCAGAGTCATCGTCACTAGATGTTTGATAGTGAGTAGTGCGTGTGTTTACCTTGGCACCGCGTGCCATGAAGCAGTAGGTAGGAGCAGAATCGTCCTTGTCATTTGCATCAGCGTCGGTGGTGAAGTCATTGTCTTCAGTGTTGAAGATGGACATGGCAATGTATGTTGTAGCCAGACTTGCAACGCTAGAATCGGACTCCTCCTCAGACTCCACCTCCGCCTCCTCGGAAGCGGACTCCTCCTCTGAATCCATTTCCTTGCCAACAAACGCACGTGCCTTGCCAGATGAGCTCTTCTTGTGTGATGAAGACTTTGAGGAAGACTTGGAAGAGGACTTTGAGTATTTCTTCTTCTTCTTGTCGTCAGAGTCATATTCCTTGCTCTTCTTCTTCTTTCTGTTCTCATTGTCCCACTGCGGACACTCAGAGATGAAGTGGCCAGTTTTCTTGCACTTGTGACATGTTTTCTTCTTGTAGTCATGAGCAGAAGCTTCATCATTCCTTGAGCTTGATTGTGAAGACTTTCTGAAGCCTTTCTTCTTGGTGAATCTTTGGAACTTCTTTACAAGCATAGCAAGTTCCTTTCCAATGTCTTCAGGATCGTCAGAACTGCTGTCAGATTCTTCTTCAGATGAGGAGATAGATTTTGCCTTCAGGGCACGAGTTCGCCCATAGTTTGGACCGTAGATATCTCTTTTCTCAGAAAGCTGAAACTCATGTGTGTTGAGCCTCTCAAGTATGTCGGACGGATCGAGTGTCTTGAAATCAGGCCGTTCTTGAATCATCAAGGCTAGGGTGTCAAACGAACTGTCAAGTGATCTCAGTAGTGTCTTGACGACTTCATGCTTGGTGATCTCAGTGGCGCCGAGGGCTTGAAGCTCATTTGTGATGTCAGTGAGTTGGTCAAATGTGAGCTGGACATTCTCATTATCATTTCGCTTGAAGCAGTTGAAGAGGTTGCGAAGAACACTGATTCTCTGATCTCTCTGGGTTGAGACGCCAGTCCCAGACCAGCTTAGATGTTTCCAAAGCACTCAGACGGCCATACTGTCCTTTGGTCAGATGACCATAGATAATATTCTTGGCAGTAGAGTCCAGTTGAACGAACTTCTTGACATCAGCAGCAGTGACACCTTCTCCAGCCTTGGGAACGCCATTCTTGACGACATAACATAGGTCGACGTCAATGGCTTCAAGATGCATGCACATCTTATTCTTCCAGTAGGGATATTCAGTTCCATGGAAGACGGGGCACGTAGCGGAGACTTTAATTATCCCTGCAGTCGACATCGCTAAAACTCCAGGTGGTTAAACCGAATCACACAGAACAAGGGAGCACCTTGCTCTGATACCAATTGAAAGTGCGTTATATCGACTAGAGGGGGGTGAATAGGCGATTTTTATGAAAGTCTTCAAAACATGAAAGTTTCGAAGACAAACGATAGAAATAGACCTATTACCATGCAGTGGAAGTTAGACTACACTAGATAAATCATAGTCATGTATTCAATGAAGTGAAAGGACGATAACTAATAGCATCTAGGTAGTAAGGATCAGGCAGGAAGATATTAAGAAGCCAAACAGATCACACAGTCACTCAGTGAAGACAAAAGATAGTGCAAACATACAATGACTTCACACAAAGTAACAGTAAGTAAAGAGAAGGGAAGGATGAAACCAGTGACTCGTTGAAGACAAAGATTTGTTGGACCAGTTCCAGTTGCTGTGACAACTGTACGTCTGGTTAGGGCGGCTAGGTATTTAAACCAAAGGACACACAGTCCCGGACACCCAGTCCTGAACACGCAGCTCAGGACACCCAGTCCTCACCATATTCCCCTTGAGCTAAGGTCACACAGACCTCGCCCAATCACTCTGGTAAGTCTTCAAGGTAGACTCCCAAACCTTCACAGACTTCGTTCACCGGCAATCCACAATGTCTCTTGGATGCTCAGAACGCGACGCCTAACCGGCTGGAGGATGCACAGTCCTCAAGTGTAATAAGTCTTCAGATTACTCAGACAAGAAAACTTAAGTGATGCCTAATTCTTTTTGGCTCTGGGTGGTTAGGGCTTTATCCTCGCAAGGAATTCTCTCTCAAAGGCTTCGAGGTGGGTTGCTCTCAAACGACAAAAGCCGTACTCTGAATCTGAGCAGTCAACCGTTTATGGTTGTAGGGGGTGGGCTATTTATAGCCACTAGGCAACCCGATCTGATTTGTCCGAAATGACCCTGGGTCACTAAGGAACTGACACGTGTTCCAATGGTCAGATTTCAAACTCACACGGCAACTTTACTTGGGCTACAAGCAAAGCTGACTTGTCCGACTCTGGACAAGATTTGCTCTCATAGTCTTCACTCGAAGACATAGGTTTTTGTTTAAGCATCACTTCAGTCATTCTGACTGGTTCTCTTAGACCCCACTTAACAGTACGGTGGTTCCTATGACTCAACACAGAAGAAAAAGCACTACGAAAGATCTAAGTCTTCAAGCTCCATAGGCTTCATGCGGTGTCTTCTCTTGTCATAGTCTTCAATGTGAATATCTTCATATACCACCTTTGACATCAATGTCTTCATACATTTTTAGGGGTCATCTCTGGTGGGAAAACCGAATCAATGAGGGACTTCTACCTGTGTTATCCTGCAATTCTCACAAACACATTAGTCCCTCAACTAGGTTTGTCGTCAATACTCCAAAACCAACTAGGGGTGGCACTAGATGCACTTACAGCCGGTTACCGAACCGGCACTAAAGGGCCTTACGAACCGGTGCTATTGCCCGGTTCTGCACTAGTGAACCCCCAACAAAGAGATGACATTTTTGCTACAACCGTGCAGTTTTTTTCTACTACCTTTGATGCATGGTCTTTGCTACATCCATTCTTCATGACGATGAGATGCCTGGTGGGGGTTGATGTGAATCCCGACAACGATATCCAGCATGGGCCGGCGGTGAATGTTGCAACCGGTCACCGGCGAGCTACAACTAGCTCATGACGAGTTGCAACCCTGGCCGGAAGGCGCGACACCGACCACGCGATGCTACTACCGCAGAGCCGAGGGAGTTGCAGCAGTGACTCGTTTACTTTATTGGAACCAGTGACTATGGGGTTTCTTAACCCACGCGGGAGGAAGGAGAAGATACCAACCGTGCCGCCCTCCTCGCTCAAATTGAATGACCGCTAGCCGATCGATCGAAATTTGTGCCGGTCAGCCGATGCCTAACATCAGTTTTTTTCTTTCGACAACAAAAACAAGCATCCCAACACTGCACTGCAAACACATCATCTGCATGTACCTGGGCATATCTCGGGCCGGGACAAAAAAAGCCCGATGCTGAAAACACAGGCCCAAGCCCGGCCTCGCCCGACTGTCGGGCCTACTAAATCAAGCCCGAGCCCGGCCTAAGCCCGAAAAGCCAGATACGGCCCGATCGGCCCAGCCCAACCACGGCTAAATTCTTGTTTTCTGCAAGCCCGAGCCTAGCTTGATCTGCCCATCGGGATCAATTTCCACGCCCAACCCTGACCCGGTCTACCCATCAGGCTCAATTTCCAGGCCCGAGCCCGGCCTGATGGCATGCACAGGCCTGGCCTGGCCCGGGATTTTTGGGCCGGGTCGGGACGCGGACGTCGGGGCCGGGCTGCCCATGACCTCTCCCCCAAACCTCGTTCCGCCCGGTTTTCTCCAGCCCGCACCCCCGACCTGCCCCTCCCCCTCCCTCGACCAAGCCGTATTCCCAGCTGCCAGCCTCCCGTCATCTCGCACCGCTGCTCCCGCCCGCCATGCGACGCCGACGGCCACCCCTAGCCCCAGGACGCGGCGCCGCCGTCCACCCGCCGAGCGCGCTCGGATCTCGCCGCCTCCTGTCGCAGCGCCTCCATCGCGCCCCTTAGTCTCCGTAAGCCAGGATGCCGCTGCCGGCTTCGACATGCGCAAGCTCTCCCACCCTTTTTCCCCACGGGCAGCCGCTGCTGTCACTGGAGCGGCAGGACGGAGGAAGGCAAGTAGCTGCAGCAACAGCGCTCCTATGCTTTCTTCGGCAGCAGTGTTGAAGCCGTGGCCTCGCCCCAGCTCACCTCTGCTCTCTGCTCGCTCTCTGTGTGGCACCAACCGAAGGAGGAAGAAAGAGAAGGGGACATAGGAGGTTTCCGGTGCACGAACGGCTTCCTCTATTCCTCGAGCATGAACTGGATGCCAGGCCACACCATTACAACGCACACACACAAGGGGTCTTATACCCAGGGTCGACCAGGGCACGCACCCCATGACTCTGTCCACGTCGAGCACCCGGTCTGCTCCGCTCTTCCCGCGTCCTCCCAACATGCACGCACACGTCCGGGCGTGGCGAGTGCCATGGCGGACCAACTCAACGCACCCCCTAAGCTCGCCAACGGCCTAGCCTACACACTCACGCGCACGGTGTCTACCTACACGGGCACCCCGTGCACCACACGCACGCCTACGCCGCGGTCCCAACGCACCCGACATGTCCAGCTCGCGTCCATACACGCGCTAAACGCGCCCGACGCGTCGCCGTGGCTTATTCCGGCCAATAAGCAGTAGCGGAGCCGGCTAGCAGCGGCGGCGGAGGGGCTCGGTTCGTCGTGCGGCTATGGGCTGCGGCGCAGGAGGAGCAACGGCAGAGGGTCTCGGTTAGTCATGCGGCTCCTGAGTACTCTTCATGCCTATGGTCACCGCTGCCCGGAGCTCGTCCTCACAGGCATTCCCGTCGACAGGTCGCCGGCAGCCATCTGGAGCTCGTTCCGCCTGTCGCCCGAAGGTGCAAATGCCCTGCTGCCCGTGCTTTTCCTCACGTGTATGGAGCCGTTACATATGCAGATCATCCCAAAGAATGCTACTACTCATGTCATCTATGTAATGTTGTGTTAGTTTGTCTAATCTTGATGTAAAACGATATTTGTGCATGTTATGATTATTGAATTATAAATCAGCTAGCTGAGAATTAGCAGGGGTGTCAATTTTGTTATGCTTGCGAGTACTTGTTAACTATTTGTGCTATCATTCTATTTCACCATTTCTAATTAAGAGGTGACGGCGATCCAGGCAACTCGTGCATTGGTGGAGGCCAATGGTTGATCTCATTTTTCAAAAGGTTAGATGCGAGTTCACATCTAGTTGCGGGCATGTTCTTGAGGTTGCAGTGGTTGTCTTGGTCGGGTATGTTGTGTTGACGACAAGATTTTGGGTACCGGATGGAAAATTCGGTTACCGCCCGGTTCTCGCGTTTCTCGCTACCCCACGAGAAAGCTGCGTCCCGAGCAAAAAAATTAGAATTTTTTTGAAATTTTTGAATTTCAACGGCGATAGGCTGGTCAAGTACCGGTAGAAACTCTTCTAAAACATGTAAGCTACTGTGGTCTGATGGTAAACATGGCCCTATTGTTGGTGCCTAGGTAACCGCGGTATCAGTGTTTCTCGCCCATCCTCGGTATTTTCTTGGAATTCGGTAGCCAAAACGTTGGTTGACGATGGTCTTGGGCCTCAGCACCCTTGTATCTGGCGCGGACGACGTCCCTTGAGTGCTAGTCCGGTGTGTGGTCTTTGCCGGTTTCCCTAAATTAACCGATGCCATGTATGGTTTTTGGATCCGGTTTTCCTTATTAACCGGACCAACTCTTTTTTTATATATGCAATGCGGGAGCTCCCTGTCCTCTGACGAGGTTCCGTCAAAATTTTTTTTAAGAGGTGAGCTGGGTTAAATTTGCCCCATTCTATCTCTCCAACCAGACATTACTGAAAGTTTTGTCGCAATCGTATGAAATGCAGGCAGATTGATAATGATGGCGCTTATGATCAAGCTGAGCACTTGGATGCTTCTGAAATTGCAGAAATGGAGGTGACCTAATTCAGCCTGTCGTGCTTAGTTAAAGGTTGGAAATGCATGTGATTTGTTTTGATAATACCTCGCCTCTATTGCGAGGTGTGAAGTAAATATATTCATAAAACAAGTATCACTCTCACGAAGAAAAAAGATGATCCGCTGATTAAAAACGCATGTGAAGCCTCAACCATCAAAATAGTTTCTTGACAAACAATTGCCAGATTTAAGACAGTAAAACAATTTCCAGTGAGAATCTTTCTTATTCAGCTATGAGTTACTAACTCTATGGCTTTATCTTTCTACAGTTGGGCTTCTATAGCTGAATTCCTATATGTTAAGCATACAAGCTGCAACAAGGAAAGTTATCTTCTATAGAGCGGCATTAAATCAAATTTTGAGACCGTGTTTGTACACCGTTGTTAAGAGAGGGCATGCATTGGCCCTTCTCTACTTGGACTTGGATAAAATTCTGGTAGTCATTTTTCTCCAAGAGCTGTGGAAGATACGTGGCCTAAGGGCATGTCCAACGTGGGTGCTTAGGATGAGCGCCAGGGTCAGATTCCCGGAGACTTAGCGGTTAATCTGTTGAATCCCGTTGTTACGTTGGGCGTCGATGCAAGAGTATGCGCCGAGCGCTTGGCTATTTTTCTGCCCGTTCGAAGCGCCCCAGTAGTAATAATTTGCCCACGCTGCCACGAAATTAGCGCTTGCCGTTGCAAGCCAAGGCGCTTAGGTGTTTCTGGTTCCTTTTATAATTTTTATTTTTTGCGCTAAGCGTTTATATTAGCATCTAGCATTGTAGATGCCCTAATTCAGCTCGTCGTGCAGTATTGTTAATTGGCAATTATCTTAAACCAATTATCAAAGTTCAGATCTCTATTGTATTAAAATTGCCCCACAAACTGGCGATGGTCGAGTCACACGTGGACGTGGAGGCCGCCTCCTCACGTCTGCACGATGGCAACGCTCGTGTCTTGCCTGCACGATGCTGATTGGCTCGCGACTGGACACGGCCGCTGCTTGTGGACCGGCAAGCTAGCGACTAGACACGACCAGTTCAACTGTTGCCCTTTCAGGTTTGATCTCTATATTGCACAACCAACATAAAGGTGGCTCAGTCCTTGCATTCAATTTTTTTAAACGGGTTGCATCATGTTATTTAAGGTTGTGCTTTCGTTTTTGTAGGCATGTGGTAACACTAGGGTCATCTTCTTTTTTTTGAAGGGATCCTATGGACGCCACGCTGAAAAATTTGCGTTGACCGAACGCAGGCCGCCTGTTTGGTCGGTAACCAATTTCTTGGTAGTTTTTCCCCAACTTAAGGGTGAGACGAGGGTGGCTGGATAGTGTGCCAACATTTTGGCGTGCTGGGACGTGGCTAAATGGAGTGCCTCCTTATGTTGCGTCAAGTATTCGGATTGGAATATGCGCACTTATTTGGACTATATGGAACTGCAAGAATGATTTGACTTTTAATAGAGTAGCTGTTGTTAATTTCTTGCAGGTTATCTTCAGGGCTACGACATGGATCCGTACGTGCTCGTTACTTACTTCTATGGGCTCCAGGGAGCAGCTGGCTACTGGGTGCAACCGGTGGAAGATGGTAGCGCGTGTTATATTCAACCGGTTTGGATGGCAGTCGTATAATAGGATATGTCCTTAGTATCTTTTCGTTCAGCCGGTTGTGGCTTTGAGTTTATCTTGTTTTTTTCATTTTGGCTCCTTCTGTGAGCTGCACTTTGCAGACCAGACTATTTGTTTCTGTTGAACTTGTTTTAATAAAGTGACCGTATGCATCTCTCCGGTGCAGAGGCCGGGGGATGACCTCCTTTTCAAAATTAAAAAAAATGATTTGGTACGGCCAACCAGAGCGCATCCAAACGCACCCTTGGTAGTGATGGTGCCAGAGACATTTTGCAGAATAAGATTGATGCCGGACTCATATTGAAGATAGGATATCATTATGAGTTTTATTCCAAAAGGTATCTCTTGTTCCTTATTATTACTCTTTCTTTGTAATTCTGTGTATCCTTGTTTGTTAGGTGTTTGGTTGACATTCTTAGTTGTTTCAGAGCATGTAGAGAGCATGCAGATTCTGAGGTATGAAACAAACCAGGGTGACCTTAATAAGGTTGAAATTTAATTAAGTAGTGGTGGCAATAGGATTTTGACCGTTTTGATGTATTGGACTTGGAATTTTGTAAATGTTTGCTCTGTAAGAAAAGTAAAATATCATGGTTCTACATTGCATCAGTTTGCTTTTGTTCTCTACTTGCGGAAAAGTGTGTTTGCATTACTGAAACTTCTATTTTTTTTCTTTCGATAAAGAACATTTCATGTCATTGATATATCGAGGTGATACAACCGCGTTGAAAGAATGCCCGGCCTGTGTGCCAGAGTGCTCAAGTCCAAGTATATCCCTAACCGTGATATCCTTGACACCGTGTTTGCATCGGATGCTTCCCCGGCTTGGAGGGGTATTGAATTCAGACTTGAGCTATTGAAGGAGGGTCTCATTTGGAGAGTAGGTAATGGGAGGAAAATCCGCATTGAGAGGGATAATTAGATACCGAGGCAAACAAGGCTTAAGGCAGCAAAGGTCACCAGGCGCTCTAGATTACGCTGGGTGAACCGGCTCATTCACATTGATAGGAATGAATGGAACGTTGAGTTGATTAACCAAATGTTTCCAGCCTTTGACGCGAATGAAATTTGCAGAATAAAACTCCCTACTAGAAAAGCAGAGGACTGCATTGCATGGCATGCGGAGGGATTAGGAATTTTCTCGGTGAAAAGTGCTTACCGGCAGCTGGCAACACAAATCAAACAAAGAGATAACCCCCCGGCGTCCAGCTCCTCGTGCGCAGCTGATGAAAGGAGTATTTGGAACCTAATCTGAAAGTCAAATGTCCCTCAAAAGGTTAAGGTCGCAGGGTGGAGGATCGCCACGGAGTCACTTGCGACAAAACAAAACAAAATGCATAGAACCCTGGAGAAGATGGCCAGATGCTCCATTCGTGGGGTAGAGGATGAGAATGAGTATCATGCGGTAATTGCTTGTACCAAAGCAAGAACACTTAGGTCTGAAATTCGCAAAGTCTAGCACCTCCCGTTAGAGAACAGTTTCCGCTACACAGGAAATGATTGGCTCCTTGTTTTGTTAGACGCATGCGATGAGATTACGAGGGCCCGGATCCTCTTGCTGATCTGGCAAGCTTTGCACCTTCGGAATAATTGTGTACATCAGGGAGGAAAAGCATCAATTTCGGTCTCGGTGGATCGCCTAGTTAAGTATGAATAAGAATTGAGACACATGCATTTGCACAGGAGTGAAGGAGTGCAGGCATGGCAAAGATACCCTGTACCGGGGGATGAGCAAATCACAAAACCAAATCACTGGGAGCCCCCTGGAAGTGGCCGGTGGAAATTGAATACTGATGCTTCATTCAAAAAAGAGGAGGGTACATGCACAACTGGCTGGGGGTGAGAGATTTGACAGGGACCGTGGCCTTATCGGGGTGCATGCAAGTTGGCCCCTGCATCCTGTTGAAGCTGAAGCCCTGGAAGTTGTGGCCGGCTTGTCGGCGTTGAAAACAAAGTTCAGAGGCAGAGTGCTTATTGAAACCGACTGCGCCACACTAGCGAAGCGACCGGAGGCCGGTGCCTTGAACATTTTGTCGCTTCAGCAAATTGCCACGGATATATAGGAGAACAGAGCTGCTTTCCTCGACTCTAAGGTGATAATAACGGCTAGAACCTGCAATGGGGTTGCTCATGCTTTGGCTGCCCATGCATGGGACAATGGAGACATGCTACTGACAGACAAAGTCCCCTCTCAGCAAGTGGAACTAGTGAGGTGTGATCAAGCCAGGTGTAATAGTATGTAGAAAGTCTTGGGCTTTCCCTTTAAAAACTTGGCAAGTCTGTAAGGGCATATTTATCCCTACGGTGTTTTGGTGATTGATGACAATGCATTTGCGGACTAATCGGGTGCTTTGAGTTTTCAGATATTCATTCTTCGGCACGGAACGATTATTTCCCCTCGGCGCTCTACTCAAGACGGTGTAGTTTCTTTCGTAACTTTGTTGGTGGACTAAGTTGCATAGTAGTCACCGTACTATCAAGAGGGGATCTGCTTCGGTATGGTATGGGTGGAATCAACACGTACATGTCCTCATCACATCCTCCGTTTCTTTCCGCCCCTATGGAGCTTTCTTTTCTCCACTCTTCAACTGTTCTTGGACCCAGCGGTAGTACCGCGGGCCACAGCGGTAGTACCGCTGAGGCTCACTAAGCGGCAGTACCGCTCCTCGAAGCGGTAATACCGCTTGATGGCCTCAGCAGCAGTACCTCTGTGGATCCGTGCTCCTACCGCCTCGACACTGTGGTTGGAGCGGTAGTACGGCTGAAGTCCACTAAGCGGTAGTACCGCTCCTCGGAGCGGTAGTACCGCTTGCTGGGGTCAGCCGCGGTACCGCTGTGGCTTCGTGCTCCTTCCGCTTCGATTCGAGTGCGCATTTTCTCATGTCGGGTTTTGCGGTACTAGCTGCGGTAGTAGTGGCGGTAGTGCTGCTTGTGAGCGGTAGTACCGCCCTGTCTCCGCGGTAGTACCGCTCTGTTGGAAATATTCCCTAGAGGCAATAATAAATTGGTTATTATTATATTTCCTTGTTCATGATAATCGTTTATTATCCATGCTATAATTGTATTGATAGGAAACTCAGATACATGTGTGGATACATAGACAACACCATGTCCCTAGTAAGCCTCTAGTTGACTAGCTCGTTGATCAATAGATGGTTACGGTTTCCTGACCATGGACATTGGATGTCATTGATAACGGGATCACATCATTAGGAGAATGATGTGATGGACAAAACCCAATCCTAAGCATAGCACTAGATCGTGTAGTTCATATGCTATAGCTTTTCTAATGTCAAGTATCATTTCCTTAGACCATGAGATTGTGCAACTCCTGGATACCGTAGGAGTGCTTTGGGTGTATCAAACGTCACAACGTAACTGGGTGACTATAAAGGTGCATTACAGGTATCTCCGAAAGTGTCTGTTGGGTTGGCACGAATCGAGACTGGGATTTGTCACTCCGTGTAAGCGGGGAGGTATCTCTGGGCCCACTCGGTAGGACATCATCATATGCGCAATGTGACCAAAGAGTTGATCACGGGATGATGTGTTACGGAACGAGTAAAGAGACTTGCCGGTAACGAGATTGAACAAGGTATATGGATACCGACGATCGAATCTCGGGCAAGTAACATACCGATAGACAAAGGGAATTGTATACGGGATTGATTAAGTCCTTGACATCGTGGTTCATCCGATGAGATCATCGTGGAACATGTGGGAGCCAACATGGGTATCCAGATCCCGCTGTTGGTTATTGACCGGAGAACGTCTCGGTCATGTCTGCATGTCTCCCGAACCCGTAGGGTCTACACACTTAAGGTTCGGTGACGCTAGGGTTGTAGAGATATTAGTATGCGGTAACCCGAATGTTGTTCGGAGTCCCAGATGAGATCCCGGACGTCACGAGGAGTTCCGGAATGGTCCGGAGGTAAAGAATTATATATAGGAAGTGCTATTTTGGCCATCGGGACAAGTTTCGGGGTCATCGGTATTGTACCGGGACCACTGGAAGGGTCCCGGGGGTCCACCGGGTGGGTCCACCTGCCCCGGGGGGCCACATGGGCTGTAGGGGGTGTGCCTTGGCCTATATGGGCCAAGGGCACCAGCCCCAAGAGGCCCATGCGCCAAGAGATGGGAAAAAGAGCAGAGTCCTAAAGGGGGAAGGCACCTCCGAGGTGCCTTGGGGAGGATGGACTCCTCCCCACCCTTGGCCGCACCCTTCCTTGGAGGAAGGGGCAAGGGCTGCGCCTCCCCCTCTCCCTTGGCCCTATATATAGTGGGGAAAAAGGAGGAGCAAACCAATCTAAGGCCTGGCACCTCCCTCTCCCTCCCGTGACACATCTTCCTCCTCCCGCAGCGCTTAGCGAAGCCCTGTTGGAATCCCGCTACTTCCACCACGCCGTCGTGCTGCTGGATCTCCATCAACCTCTCCCTCCTCCTTGCTGGATCAAGGCATGGGAGACGTCTCCGTTCCGTACGTGTGTTGAACGCGGAGGTGCCGTCCGTTCGGCGCTAGGATCATCGGTGATTTGAATCACGACGAGTACGACTCCATCAACCCCGTTCACTTGAACGCTTCCGCTTAGCGATCTACAAAGGTATGTAGATGCACTCTCCTTCCCCTCATTGCTAGTCTCTCCATAGATAGATCTTGGTGACACTTAGGAAAATTTTCAATTTATGCTACGTTCCCCAACAGTGGCATCATGAGCTAGGTCTATTGCGTAGATTCTATGCACGAGTAGAACACAAAGTAGTTGTGGGCGTTGATTTTGTTCAATATGCTTGCCGTTACTAGTCTTATCTTGATTCGGCGGCATCGTGGGATGAAGCGGCCCGGACCAACCTTACACGTACTCTTACGTGAGACCGGTTCCACCGACAAACATGCACTAGTTGCATAAGGTGGCTAGCGGGTGTCTGTCTCTCCTACTTTAGCTGGATCGGATTCGATGAAAAGGGTCCTTATGAAGGGTAAATAGCAATTGGCATATCACGTTGTGGTTTTGCGTAGGTAAGAAACGTTCTTGCTAGAAACCCATAGCAGCCACGTAAAACATGCAAACAACAATTAGAGGACGTCTAACTTGTTTTTGCAGGGTATGCTATGTGATGTGATATGGCCAAAAGGATGTGATGAATGATATATGTAATGTATGAGATTGATCATGTTCTTGTAATAGATGATCATGGAGCCCCAAGATGGAGATCAAAGGAGCTATATGATATTGGCCATATCATGTCACTATTATTTGATTGCATATGATGTTTATCATGTTTATACATCTTATTTGCTTAGAACGACGGTAGTAAATAAGATGATCCCTCATTAAAATTTCAAGAAGTGTTCTCCCCTAACTATGCACCGTTGCTACAGTTCGTCGCTTCGAAGCATCACGTGTTAATCGGGTGTGATAGATCCTTTCGTTCACATACAACGGGTGTAAGCAAGATTTACACATGCAAAAACACTTAGGGTTAACTTGACGAGCCTAGCATGTGAAGACATGGCCTCGGAACACAGAGACCGAAAGGTCGAGCATGAGTCGTATAGAAGATACGATCAACATGAAGATGTTCACCGACGTTGACTAGTCCGTCTCACGTGTTGATCGGACACGGCCTAGCTCACTCGGATCATGTAATCACTTAGATGACTAGAGGGATGTCTATCTGAGTGGGAGTTCATAAGATGAACTTAATTATCCTGAACATAGTCAAAAAGGATTTTGCAAATTATGTCGTATCTCACGCTTTAGTTCTACTGTTTAGTTATGTTCCTAGAGAAAAATTAGTTGAAAGTTGATAGTAGCAATTATGCGGACTAGGTCCGTAAACTGAGGATTGTCCTCATTGCTTCTTAGAAGGCTTATGTCCTTAATGCACCGCTCAGTGTGCTGAACCTCGAACGTTGTCTGTGGATGTTGCGAACATCTGACATACACATTTTGATAACTACGTGATAGTTCGGTTAAACGGTTTAGAGTTGAGGCACCGAAGACGGTTTTGAAACGTCGAAAAACATATGAGATGTTTTGAGGACTGAAATTGGGATTTCAGGCTCGTGCCCACGTCAAGAGGTATAAGACCTCCGACGATTTTCTTAGCCTGCAAACTAAGGGAGAAAAGCTCAATTGTTGAGCTTGTGCTCAGATTGTCTGAGTACAACAATCATTTGAATCAAGTGGGAGTTGATCTTCCAGATAAGATAGTGATGTTTCTCCGAAGTCATTACCACCAAGCTGCTAGAGCTTCGTGATGAACTATAATGTATCAGGGACATATATGATGATCCTTGAGATATTCGCGATGTTTGACACCACGAAAGTAGAAATCAAGAAGGAGCATCAATTGTTGATGGTTAGGGAAACCACTGGTTTCAAGAAGGGCAAGGGAAAGAAGGGATACTTCATGACACGGCAATTCAGCTGCTGCTCTAGTGAAGAAACCCAAGGTTGAACCCAAACCCGAGACTAAGTGCTTCTGTAATAAGGGGAACAACCACTGGAGCAGAATTACCCTAGATACTTGGTAGATAAGAAGGCTGGTTAGGTCGATAGAAGTATATTGGATATACATTGTGTTGATGTGTACTTTACTAGTACTCCTAGTAGCACCAGGGTATTAGATACCGGTTCGGTTGCTAAGTGTTAGTAACTCGAAATAAAAGCTACGGAATGAATGGAGACTAGCTAAAGGTGAGCTGATGATATGTGTTGGAAGTGTTTCCAATGTTGATATAATCAAATATCGTACGCTCCTTCTACCATCGAGATTGGTGTTTGCGTTGAGCATAGACATGATTGGATTATGTCTATCGCAATACGGTTATTCATTTAAGGAGAATAATGGTTACTCTGTTTATTTGAATAATACCTTCAATGGTCTTACACCTAAAATGAATGGTTTATTGAATCTCGATCGTAGTGATACACATGTTCATGCCAAAAGATAGTAATGATAGTACCACCTACTTGTGGCACTGCCACGTAACTCATATCGGTATAAAACGCATGAAGAAGCTCCATGTTGATGGATCTTTGGGCTCACTCATTTTTGAAAAGTTTGAGACATGCGAACCATGTCTATTGGTGTGTATGCATGAAGAAACTCCATGCAAATGGACCATTTGGACTCACTTGATTTTGAATCACTTGAGGCATGCAAATCATACCACATGGGCAAGATGACTGAAAGCCTAGGTTTCAGTAAAATGGAACTAGAAAGCAAATTGTTGGAAGTAATACATTTTGATGTGTGCAGTCCAATGAGTGCTGAGGCATGTAGTGGATATCGTTATGTTCTTTCTTCACAGATGATTTGAGTAGATGTTGAGTATATTTACTTGATGAATCACGAGTCTGAATTATTGAAAGGTTCAAGTAATTTCAGTGTGAAGTTGAAAGATCGTCGTGACAAGAGGATAAAATATCTATGATATGATCATAGAGATGAATATCTGAATTACGAGTTTGGCACAGAATTAAGACATTGTGGAAATTGTTTCACAACTGATACAGCCTGGAACACCATAGTGTGATGGTGTGTCCGAACATCATAACTGCACCCTATTGGATATGATGCATACCATGATGTCTCTTATCAAATTACCACAATAGTTTATGGGTTAGGCATTAGAGACAACCACATTCACTTTAAATAGGGCACCACGTAATTCCGATGAGATGACACCGTATGAACTATGGTTTAGAGAAACCTAAGCTGTCATTTCTTAAAAGTTTGGGGCTGCGACGCTTATGTGAAAAAGTTTCAGGCTGATAAGCTCGAACCCAAAGCGGATAAATGCATCTTCATAGGACACCCAAAACAGTTGGGTATACCTCCTGTCTCAGATCCGAAAGCAATAAGGGATTGTTTCTAGAATCGGGTCCTTTCTCGAGGAAAAGTTTCTCTCGAAAGAATTGAGTGGGAGGATGGTGGAGACTTGATGAGGTTATTGAACCGTTACTTCAACTAGTGTATAGCAGGGCACAAAGAGTTGTTCCTGTGGCACCTACACCAATTGAAGTGGAAGCTTATGATATTGATCATGAGACTTCAGATCAAGTCACTCCCAAACCTCGTGGGATGACAAGGATGCATACTACTTCAGAGTAGTACGTAATCCTGTCTTGGAAGTCATGTTGCTAGACAACAATGAACCTACGAGCTATGGAGAAGCGATGGTGGGCCCGGATTCCGATAAATGGCTCGAGGCCATAAAATCCGAGAGAGGATCCATGTATGAAAACAAAGTGTAGACTTTGGAAGAACTACTTGATGGTCGTAAGGCTGTTGAGTACAGATGGATTTTAAAAGGAAGACGGACAATGATGGTAAATATCACCGTTAAGAAAGCTCGACTTGTCATTAAGATGTTTTCCGACAAGTTCAAGGAGTTGACTACGGTGAGACTTTCTCACTCGTAGCGATGCTAAGAGTCTGTTGGAATTATATTAGCGATTACTGCATTATTTATGAAATCTTGCAGATAGGATGTCAAAACATTGTTTCCTCGACAATTTTCTGAGGAAAGGTTGTATGTGATACAACCGGAAGGTTTTGTCAATCCTGAAAGATGCTAATAAGTATACAAAGCTCTAGCAATCCTTCTGAGGACTGGAGTAAGCATCTCGGAGTTGGAATGTATGCTTTGATGAGATGATCAAAGATTTTGGGTGTATACAAAGTTTATGAGAAACTGGTATTTCCAAAGAAGTGAGTGGGAGCACTATAGAATTTCTGATGAATATATGTTGTTGATCGGAAATGACGTAGAATTTCTGGAAAGCATATAGGGTTATTTGGAAAGTGTTTTCAATGGAAAACCTGGATTAAGCTACTTGAGCATTGAGCATCAAGATCTATAAGGATAGATCAAAACGCTTAATGGTACTTTCAAAATGAGCACATACCATGACATGATCTTGAAGGTGTTCAAGATGGATCAGTCAAAGAAGGAGTTCTTGCCTGAGTTGTAAGGTATGAAGTTAAGACTTAAAACTCGACCACGGCAGAATAGAGAAAAAGGACGAAGGCCGTCCCCTATGCTTAAGACGTAGGCTCTACAGTATGCTATGCTATGTACCGCACCTGAAGTGTGCCTTGCCATGAGTCAGTCAAGGGGTACAAGAGTGATCCAAGAATGGATCGTAGGACAGCGGTCAAAGTTATCCTTAGTAACTAGCGGACTAAGGAAGTTTCTCGGTTATGGAGGTGGTAAAAAGAGTTCGTCATAAAGGGTTACGTCGATGCAAGCTTAACACCTATCCGGATAGCTCTGAGTAGAGATACCGGATGCATATAATGGAGCAACAATTTAGAATAGCTCCAAGTAGAACAGTTATTTGGAATAGCTCCAAATAGAACGTGGTAGCTGCATCTAGGAGATGACATAGAGATTTGTGAAGCACACACGGATCTGAAAGGTTCGGACCCGTTGACTAAAACCTCTCTCACAAGCAACATGATCAAACCTAAAACTCATTGAGTGATAATCACATAGTGATGTGAGCTAGACTACTGACTCTAGTAAACTCTTGGGTGTTAGTCACATGGTGATGTGACCTGTGAATGTTAATCACATGGTGATGTGAACTAGATTATTGACTCTAGTGCAAGTGGGAGACTGTTGGAAATATGCCCTAGAGGCAATAATAAATTGGTTATTATTATATTTCCTTGTTCATGATAATCGTTTATTATCCATGCTATAATTGTATTGATAGGAAACTCAGATACATGTGTGGATACATAGACAACACCATGTCCCTAGTAAGCCTCTAGTTGACTAGCTCGTTGATCAATAGATGGTTACGGTTTCCTGACCATGGACATTGGATGTCATTGATAACGGGATCACATCATTAGGAGAATGATGTGATGGACAAAACCCAATCCTAAGCATAGCACTAGATCGTGTAGTTCATATGCTATAGCTTTTCTAATGTCAAGTATCATTTCCTTAGACCATGAGATTGTGCAACTCCCGGATACCGTAGGAGTGCTTTGGGTGTATCAAACGTCACAACGTAACTGGGTGACTATAAAGGTGCATTACAGGTATCTCCGAAAGTGTCTGTTGGGTTGGCACGAATCGAGACTGGGATTTGTCACTCCGTGTAAGCGGAGAGGTATCTCTGGGCCCACTCGGTAGGACATCATCATATGCGCAATGTGACCAAGGAGTTGATCACGGGATGATGTGTTACGGAACGAGTAAAGAGACTTGCCGGTAACGAGATTGAACAAGGTATTGGATACCGACGATCGAATCTCGGGCAAGTAACATACCGATAGACAAAGGGAATTGTATACGGGATTGATTAAGTCCTTGACATCGTGGTTCATCCGATGAGATCATCGTGGAACATGTGGGAGCCAATCATGGGTATCCAGATCCCGCTGTTGGTTATTGACCGGAGAACGTCTCGGTCATGTCTGCATGTCTCCCGAACCCGTAGGGTCTACACACTTAAGGTTCGGTGACGCTAGGGTTGTAGAGATATTAGTATGCGGTAACCCGAATGTTGTTCGGAGTCCCGGATGAGATCCCGGACGTCACGAGGAGTTCCGGAATGGTCCGGAGGTAAAGAATTATATATAGGAAGTGCTATTTCGGCCATCGGGACAAGTTTCGGGGTCATCGGTATTGTACCGGGACCACTGGAAGGGTCCCGGGGGTCCACCGGGTGGGGCCACCTGCCCCGGGGGGCCACATGGGCTGTAGGGTGTGCGCCTTGGCCTACATGGGCCAAAGGGCACCAGCCCCAAGAGGCCCATGCGCCAAGAGATGGGAAAAAGAGCAGAGTCCTAAAGGGGGAAGGCACCTCCGAGGTGCCTTGGGGAGGATGGACTCCTCCCCACCCTTGGCCGCACCCTTCCTTGGAGGAAGGGGCAAGGGCTGCGCCTCCCCCTCTCCCTTGGCCCTATATATAGTGGGGAAAAAGGAGGAGCAAACCAATCTAAGGCCTGGCACCTCCCTCTCCCTCCCGTGACACATCTTCCTCCTCCCGCAGCGCTTAGCGAAGCCCTGTTGGAATCCCGCTACTTCCACCACGCCGTCGTGCTGCTGGATCTCCATCAACCTCTCCCTCCTCCTTGCTGGATCAAGGCATGGGAGACGTCTCCGTTCCGTACGTGTGTTGAACGCGGAGGTGCCGTCCGTTCGGCGCTAGGATCATCGGTGATTTGAATCACGACGAGTACGACTCCATCAACCCCGTTCACTTGAACGCTTCCGCTTAGCGATCTACAAAGGTATGTAGATGCACTCTCCTTCCCCTCGTTGCTAGTCTCTCCATAGATAGATCTTGGTGACACGTAGGAAAAATTTGAATTTATGCTACGTTCCCCAACACGCTCTGGGTCCCAGCCCCAGCCCTTCTCTTCTGGCGCGGCAGTACCGCTGAGGGGGAGCGGTAGTACCGCTTAAGGGCGGTAGTACCGCTCTGCCTCCTCGGCAGTACCGCTCTCTGCGGGGCTGAGTGGTGGGTAATGGTTGACTAGTTTCCCCCACTATAAAAGGGGGTCTTCTTCCCCCCCTTTGACCTACCTCTTCCCCCAACCTCCATTATTGCCCAAGCACCATTTATTGCTCAAGCTCCATTGAATACCCCAAGCTTCCTCTTGCCCGATCTATCTCCCTAGCCAATCAAACTTGTTGATTTGCTCGGGAGTGGTTGAGAAGGGACCGATCTACACTTCCACCAAGGGATTTTTGATTCCCCCACTCATCCTTAGCGGATCTTGTTACTCTTGGGTGCTTCAGCACCCTAGACGGTTGAGGTCACCTCGGAGCCATAATCCATTGTGGTGAAGCTTCATGGTCTTGTTGGGAGCCTCCGATTAAGTTGCGGAGTTTGCCCCAACCTTGTTTGTAAAGGTTCGGTCGCCGCCTTCAAGGGCACCAATAGTGGAATCACGGCATCTCGCATTGTGTGAGGGCGTGAGGAGAATACGGTGGCCCTAGTGGCTTCTTGGGGAGCATTGTGCCTCCACACCGCTCCAACGGAGACGTACTTCCCCTCATAAGGAAGGAACTTCGGTAACACATCCTCGTCTTCACCGGATCCACTCTTGGTTATTTCTTACCTTTACTTGTGCTAGCTCTTTAGTATTTGTTCCCTTGCTTGCTTGTGTGCTTGTTGTTGTTGCATCATATAGGTTGTTCACCTAGTTGCACATCTAGACAACTTACTTTGATGCGAAGTTTAATTTGGTAAAGAAAAGCTAAAAATTGGTAGTTGCCTATTCACCCCCCCCTCTAGTCAACCATATCAATCCTTTCAATTGGTATTAGAGCCTCGTCTCTTTATTAAGGACTTTACCGTCCAAAGAGTATGGTTGATACCGTAGACGGTGTGGAGGAACACTCCGGTGTGAATCCGATCTCGTCTATGGGCGATGGGGGAACTTCGGTCTCTCGTGAGGAGTTCAATGTAGCCTTGGAGACATTGAAAACCTCCATGACGACCGAAGTTGAAAGCATGTTTACTAAATTTCTTGAGGGGCTTAAACTATCCACCGCACCGTTGAAAGTGGGGGATCCCGCCAACAAGGTGTCGGATGCTATCCCCGACAAGGGGGAAGCTAGTAGTGAAAAGGCCCCTTCTTCTAGTGGCAAGAATGGCACCGGCATCTTTGCCCATGTGGAACCACCACTTGTTTATGGTGGACCGGTTCCTTCTACTCATTTGAATCATGTCGGTCCTCCTCCTAAGATTGTGAAAAATGAGGATTTTGATTCTTGGGTTTACCGCTTTAAACGTCATTTGAATCATGTGAACACTAACCTTTGGAGAATCATTGAAGAAGGTTTCTACCCACATGTTCCAAGCAACTTCACTCCTCGAGAAGCCGCGGACAATCAATTCAATGAGAATGCTCTCTTCATCATTCAAGATGCAATTCCACCCGAAGACCTACCTCATCTTCGTCCCTTCGCCTTGGCCAAGGATGCATGGCATTGTGTCGTGTCTCTCTACCGAGGGAGCGCAAGCATTCAACGCTCCAACTATGAAGTGGTACAAGATGAGGCCGATGAGTTTGCAATGAAGGAAGATGAAGAACCTCGTGAGCTCTATCGGAGAGTCACCAAACTCGCGGTCTCACTACGAGATCACGGGAGCAAGGACACGGATGACAACTGGATCAAGCGCAAATTCCTCAAGGCAATGATGCCCTACCACAAGGCCATGTCCTCCGTCATTCACCAAAGACCGGACTTCCACACCTTGACCTCAAGTGAAGTGTTGGATGAGTTTGTGGCCATGAACATTTTGGACAAAACCGCCGACAATGCGGTGCTCCGTTCTAAACGGCCAAAGAAGCCTAACCTCGCATTGAAGGCCAAGCTCACTGTGGAAGAAGAAGAAGAAGAAGAGGAAGAAGAGGAGAGCAACCCAGAAGAGACAAAGTATGCATATCATGAACATATGGCACTTGCTTCAAGGCAATTTTGGAGCAAGAAAAACTTGAGGCCCAACTTTAGCAAAAACAACTCAAGTGGTGCAAGGGGCAAGCAACGTGTAAGGACTTGCTAAAACTGCGGCAACGTGAGTCATTTCGTTGCGGAATGCCCGTATGAGAAGAGGGAAGACAATGGTGGCAAACTCATCCGAAAGGACAAGGCCAAGTTGTTCCCCAACAAGAACAACTTCACCAAGAAGACTCCTCCCAAGGCCTTGGTTGTGCAAGAAGAGTACAATGAGGATGACGACGATGATGAAGATGATGAGTCGGTTGCCATGGCATCCGTCGCCATTGCCACAACGTCACGAGTGTCTCTCTTCGACTCACCCAACGAGAGCATCAACGCCAAGTGCCTCATGGCTAAAGCCACAAATAAGGTAACCTCCAACATCAAAACTACCATCATTAATCATCCTCCCCCATCGGATGGCATTAATTAAGTTGAGGGAGCTAGTGTGGAGGCTAACGAGTTTGAGGCCTTTATGGGCAAACTCAAGGGAAAATCCAAGAAGCACTTTGTTGCTCTTTTGGAACAACTTGGTGAGGCCAATGACATGATCGAGGCTCACGAAGACACCATCTCAAGGATGGAAGGGCATAGTCATGACTATGCCGATGAGATTTCGAATCTTTCCAATGCTCTTGAGGAAGAGCGTGGTCTTCGTTTGGCTCTTGAGGAGTCATACAACGTTGATCATGCTAAGTTAGAGAAAGATTATGATCATGCCCTCGTTGTTTCTCGTGTGCTAAATTCCGAGAAAGCCAAACTCGGAGTTGATCTTGCTAGACTCAAAGAGGAGTTTGATATACTTGACAAGGCCCACAAGGCCTTGAAGGGTATTCACGCTAGTCTCAAGGAGTCTCATGATCAACTCCAAGTGAAGCTAACTAAGGAGAAAGCAACTTTTCCTCATATGGTTTTAATTGATAATGCAAATGCTACTAACCCGTGTTGTGAGCATATACATCTTGTTGAGGAAAATGCTAAGTTGAAGGAGCAACTTAAGAGAGGCCTTGAGACTTGCATACAAGGCAAGAAGAACCTCAATGATCTCTTGATCAACCAAAAGGGAGGTGTGGCGAAGGAAGGGGTTGGGTACGTCCCCGACTCCAAAAACAAGAAGAAGAATGACAAGACCAAGCGACCTCCTCCCCTCGTGCAAACCTTTGTGAGGGCGGGAGAGAGTGTCCCCGAGGAGAAGAAGAAGAACAAAGTCAAGAAGGGCAATGTCACCTCACCCAACAAAGCCGGCGATTTTAATCCTTCTTATGTGTTGTGCCGTGCTAGTGATGGGCATGTTTATGCCAAATTTGTTGGTTCTCTTCATGAGTACATTGAATGGTCTATTTGGGTTCCTAAGACCCTAGTTACTAACATCAAAGGACCCATTACAAAATGGGTACCTAAAACCAAGCATTGATCTATTGTAGGTGTTTGCTTCCGGTGGTGGATCATGGTTGCTCGATAGCAGAGCTACAAATCATATGACCGGAAGCAAGGACTTGGTGGTGGACATGCACAAGGTTCCATCTATGCCCACCAATGTCGAGTGGGGTGACGCCTCATATTCTAAGGTATTGGGACTTGGCAAGGTGGTCATCTCTCATGATCTCACGATCGAGAAGGTCATGCTTGTTGAGTCCCTTGCCTAAACTTTACTTTCCATTCGTCAACTTGCAATCATGGGCTTTGCCACTTTCTTTGATATCGATACCGTGGCCCTCTTGTGGAGCAAGACTCTTAAAGTAGCCTTTGTTGGGCATGTCGAGAACGGTCTATATGTGATTAACTTTTCGGAGTGACCCACTAAGACCGCGACATGCCTAATGGCTAAAGTTGATGTGGGATGGCTTTGGCATCGCCGGTTAGCCCATGTCAATATGAGATCTTTGCAAAGTCTCCTAAAGGGGGACCATGTCCGTGGACTAACGAATGTTAGTTTTGCTAAAGATCGTGCTTGCAGTGCCTGTATCGAAGGAAAGCTACATGAGAAGGCTCACCCTCCCACGACTATCATTTATTCAAAGAGGCCTTTGGAGCTCCTTCACATGGATCTCTTTGGGCCTCCGTCCTTCGATAGTCTTGGAGGTAGAAAGTATTGCTTGGTAATTGTGGATGACTACTCAAGGTACACGTGGGTGTATTTCTTCAAGAGGAAGAGCGAGACACAACAAACCGTCATTGACTTTGCCAATGAAGCACAACGTCAACACAATGCAAAGATCTTGACAATAAGAAGTGACAATGGCACCGAGTTCAAGAACTACACCTTGGATGAATTTCTTAGTGATAAGGGAATCAAGCATCAATATTCCGCACCATACACCCCTCAACAAAACGGTGTTGCGGAGAGGAAGAACCGGACGTTGATGGATACGGCAAGGACCATGATGGCGGAGTTCAAGTCTCCGTACAACTTTTGGGCCGAAGCCATCAACACCGCGTGTCATGCATCAAATAGGCTCTACCTCCGCAAGGGTTTGAACAAGACTCCTTATGAGATACTCACCGGTAACAAGCCCAACCTCAAGTACTTCCGGGTATTCGGGTGTAAGTGCTTCATTCTCAAGAAAGGTGTTCGGTTGTCTAAATTTGAGGCTAGAGCTTATGAGGGCATATTTGTTGGTTATGCTACAAACTCTCATGCTTACCGTGTCCTCAATAAATCCATGTGACTCATTGAGGAGACGTGTAACGTGGAGTTTGATGAGAATAACGGCTCCCAAGTGGAGCAAAGTGGCACTTGTGATGTAGGTGATGAAATTCCTCCTCAAGCCATAAGAAGAATGGGTGTTGGTTTCATCCTACCCATTGAGGAACCCCTTGTGGCCGAAGGAGAAGGACAATGCTCCACTCAAGTGGAGCCATCACCAACCCAAGGCCCACACGCTTCCGAAGAACAAAGTGAAGGCCCTCAACCTCATGAACAAGACCTAGGGCAAGATCATACTCAAGACGGTGTTAACACACCAAGTGATGCCCAAGGTCAAGTTCTCTCCTCCGAGCAAGTTCAAGACCAAGAACAAGTTCATGACGACGCTCAAGATGATCAAGTAACCTCTCCTCAACTCTCCACCGAGGAGGAATTAGAGCGCCGTGCCGCCAAAGTTGCTTCCAAGCTCTCTACCAAGGATCATCTCATGACGAATGTGCTTGGAAGCTTAAGAAAGGGGGTAAGCACTCGTAGACAATTAGCAAATTATTGTGAGCATCACGCGTTTGTCTCTTGTGTGGAACCTCACAAGGTCTATGAGGCGCTAGAAGATCCGGATTGGCTTAATGCCATGCATGAAGAACTCAACAACTTCGAGCGCAACAAAGTGTGGAGATTGGTGCCAAGGCCAACAGGGACCCACAATGTCATTGGAACCAAGTGGATATTCAAGAACAAGCAAGATGCCCATGGGATTATCATTCGCAACAAGGCTCGTTTGGTAGCACAAGGCTACTCCCAAGTCGAGGGTATCGACTACGGTGAAACCTTTGCTCCCGTTGCTCATCTTGAATCCATTCGCATGTTGATTGCATATGCTTCTCATCATAACTTTAAGTTACATCAAATGGATGTGAAGAGTGCTTTTCTTAATGGTCCCATTAATGAATTGGTGTACGTCAAGAAACCCCCCGGGTTCGAGGATCCCTACTTTCCCGATCATGTGTATCAACTCGATAAGGCACTCTATGGCCTTAAACAAGCCCCACGTGCATGGTATGACCACCTTACTGAGTTGTTACAAGACCGTGGGTTTGAAGTTGGGATAATCGACCCCACTCTTTTTACTAAGAAGGTCAAAGGGGAGTTGTTTGCGTGCCAATTATATGTTGATGATATTATCTTTGGTTCTCCTAACAAAGCTTTCAATGAGGAATTTGCCGCTCTCATGACCTCAAAGTTCGAGATGTCCTCCATGGGGGAGTTGAAGTTCTTTCTAGGGTTCGAAGTGAAGCAAAGAAGAGAAGGAACCTTCATCAATCAATCCAAATACACTCAAGACATGCTCAAGAGATTCAAGCTAAGTGACGTCAAGCTGGCTTCCACCCCAATGCCCACCAAGTGCCAACTTGACCTAGATCCCAATGGTAAAGTGGTGGATCAAAAGGTATATCGTTCCATGATTGGATCCTTGCTTTACCTTTGTGCATCTAGACCGGACATCATGTTGAGTGTGGGAATTTGTGCACGGTTTCAAGCCACACCTAAGGAAAGTCACTATGTGGCGGTCAAACGAATCTTTCGATATTTGGCTCATACCCCAAACTTTGGCTTATGGTACCCAAGAGGTTCAAACTTCAAGCTTGTAGGGTACTCGGATTCCGATTGGGCGGGAGACAAAGTGGATAGGAAGTCCACTTCCGGAGGATGCCAATTCCTTGGTTGCTCTTTGGTAAGTTGGTCTTCCAAAAAGCAAAGTTGTGTGTCTCTCTCGTCCACCGAAGCGGAGTATGTTGCGGCTGGTAGTTGTTGTGCACAACTCTTATGGATGAGGCAAACTTTAAAGGATTACGGTGTCACTTGTGACAAAGTGCCTCTTTGGTGTGACAATGAAAGTGCCATCAAGATTTCTCTCAACCCGGTGCAACACTTCAAGACGAAGCATATTGAGATTCGGTATCACTTCATCCGGGATCACATTAGGCGAGGAGAGATCGAGCTCAACTATGTCAACACTCATGACAACCTTGCAGATATTTTCACGAAGCCCTTGGATGAAGCAAGATTTCACGAGTTAAGGCATGAGCTAAATATCATTGATTCGAGCAATGTTGCTTGAACCCGTGCACACCCTACCACGCACAATTTGTTGTCTAGTTTAGGTGTAGGCATGGACATAGGGGGAGTGTTGTTCTCTCAATGAACTCTCCCTCCCCCCATTATGCATAAATTGATCAAGTCTTTCACTTTAGCCATTGTTGATGGCACGTGTGCTTAAAAGACGAGTTTTGGTCATGGGCCCAAGGTTAAAATCTTCGCGGTGCCATACCTATTGACTCAAACATAGGTGGCTTTGGCCACCGCCCTCTCTTGAAGAGGGGTCTTGGCCTCTTGCTGGTGTGTTCTTTTGCTTTTCGTTGCAGTTTTTTCTATCTTTTTGAGCTAAGCCATGTTGTCTAGTTGCCGCGGTGTGCTGGGCGGTACTGCCGCTGCTGGCGAGCGGTACTGCCGCTGATAAGCGGTACTGCCGCTGGTGATGGACGGTACTACCGGTGTACGCGGTACTACCGCCACCCAGCGGTACTACCGCTTATGAGCGGTACTACCGCTCCCCGGCGCGGTACTACCGCTGCGGGGCGGGGCCAAGGGGTTTTTATCGGGGCAGGGGGAGGTTTCTTCTCCCCCATACCCATTCGCTCGCCCCCTCGTGCCTCTCCCTCTCTCCTGCACAGTTCCGCCGCGGAAGGGCTCCGGTGGATCTCCTCCTCCGGGGCGTTCCTCTCCATTTCCTTCGGTGGAGTCGATCCCCACCTTGTCCTCTTGCCATGGATGCCGGTATTGCCCCCGTTCCTTTTCTCTTTTGGTCTTGCTTTTTGTCTTGTGCTTTTGGGGCAATGGTGGCGGCATCTCTAGATTTTTGGCTAAATCTAGGCTTGAGTTGGTTGGAGAAGGCAACTAGATCATCTAGATTGATGTTTGGTAGGATTATTTTTGAATTTGGTAGGCCGGTAGTGCCGGATCTGTCCACGGTAGTAGGAAACCACTGTTTCACCGCCTTGCGCTTTGAAACTGCTGTGTATTCGCCTCAAGCCGTACTACCGCTCCCCCTGGAGCGGTACTACCACTTGACCTAGAGCGGTACTACCGCTTCCTTTGGGGCGGTACTACCACTTGGGGCGGTACTACCGCGGACAGGTCACGGTACTGCCGCTGCATGCCACTTTCCATCATTCTCCTGCCTTATCTTGATCTTTTGCTGTGTTTGTTGGCTTATGCTCGTTTCTTCTGGTTGTTTTGCGTCCTTTTGTGTTTGGCTCCAGGTGATGACATTTCCGAGCAGCAAGGTCGCCGTATCAACCCCGGGCGTGCCACCTCCAAGCGTTACCGGACCTCAGAGCCTGCCGGTGGTTCCTCGAGCACCCAACCGCCTCCAGCGAGTGCTTCAGCAAGTGTTCCTCCACCTCCTCAGCAATCAAAGCGAGCCGCCAACAAGCCAAAAGGGAAGACTGTGACTGAGATGACCAACAAGGAGTTTTGGGAGAAGCGTCGTCGCAACCCCTATACGGTGGACCAAGAACCCACTTTGGTCAACCGCCCGTTCTGGAACCGTTTTCAGTTTGCCATCTACTTTGATGTGATCAAGGTCAAGAAGAATCTGTTTGTTGATGTTCGCTCCATTGACATTGATGCTATGGAGAAGGACCTAGAGTACTTTGGAGAAGCCCTTCAGATGTGCACTCAGCTGAACATTCTCCGGATCATGCAGTTCAATAAGGATTTCGATGCGGATTTGTTGGCTCAGTTCTATGCCACCATTCATCTTGGAACTGATGGCGACCGGACTCTGACATGGATGACCAATGGCAAGCGGCTGTCTGTCAAGTGGCGGGCGTTCATGGAGTTACTTGATGTGGTGGATAACGGGCTTGAGACTCCTGTCGATTTCCGTCCTCACCGCCATGTTACTTCCACCCACAAGCAAGCCCTTTGGCCCTACTACACTGTGAAGGTTCACCCTGTCACTGAGAAGAAGACCTACGAGCTGTGTCCATATCTGGACATTCTTCATCGCATTTTCCGTGAGACTCTCTTCCCTCGCATTGGGAATCTGGATCAGGTTCACTCCTACCTCGTGGACATGCTCCTTTTCTGTCAGCATGAGAAGGAGGCAAACACTGGAGAGAGCCTGGATATCTCTCATGTCATGTGGTCTGAACTTGTATCTGCCGTGTCTGAGCGCAAGTGTCCTATCTATGGTCCCTTCATCATGAGGCTCATTGAGAGGGCCTGGGCACAGACTTACCCCAGAGTGCTGCTAGAGACTGGAGATTTGGTTTCCCATGAGATCAAGCGTCTGAGGAAGAAGGACAACTGGACAGCACCTCACACAGGGGGTCCTTCTGCTACTGCTGCCACAGGGGGCCCGTCTGCTGCTGCTGCTGCCATGGAAACTGAGGGTGAGGATGCTCCTGCTGGCCACGATGAGGACCTTGGCCACTCCAGTGCAAAACCATCATGGGCCCAGAAACTCAAGCGCAAGATGAAGAAGCTCTTCTGCATGGAGTCCCATGGTCAGTATATGACTCATGTGGCGGAGAAGAATGCCAGGACGCGCCACAAGGAGATCATGCGCCAGCTGGGCGCCACAGTTGTCAGTGGGTCTGAGGGACAGATCACTGAAGAGGAGGACTGGATTCATCAGAACTGCCACTGGACCGACTCCGATGCCGAGCAGTTCTCTACCCATGATGACGATGCAGAGATGTGATGATCACCTGGAGTCGTAGTGTCTCTCTCGGCCCCTTTTTGGTGTCTCATTGCCAAAGGGGGAGAGAGTGTAGGGATTTGCTTGTTTTGCTTCTTGTGTCGTGCTTCGTTTGAGTCTTGTGGTTTCTTGTGCGTTTCTCTTGGTTTGGTTTGTTGTGAGACCTTAGTTCCCGTCATATGGTGTAAGACATATGCTACCTTAGTTATCTTATCTATGTTTAGGCACCTCGGTATCTTATAGCTTGCATGCTCATCCTTTCATATATGTTGTTCTCATATATCTTGCTTAGGTTGTTGGTCTCTAAAATATAGGGGGAGCCGTGATCCTAGTATGTGTGCCGTGCAGTCCAAAGCACTCATCTAGTTTGCACACATCTAGGGGGAGCCTGTCTATATTTTAGAGGCGTGAGTTCACTTGCATTCTATGTCATTACTCTTTTCTGTGCAAATCCCGTATTGTCATCAATCCACCAAAAAGGGGGAGATTGTAAGGGCATATTTATCCCTACGATGTGTTGGTGATTGATGACAATGCATTTGCGGACTAATCGGGTGCTTTGAGTTTTCAGATATTCATTCTTCGGCACGGAACGATTATTTCCCCTCGGCGCTCTACTCAAGACGGTGTAGTTTCTTTCGTAACTTTGTTGGTGGACTAAGTTGCTTAGTAGTCACCGTACTATCAAGAGGGGATCTGCTTCGGTATGGTATGGGTGGAATCAACACGTACACGTCCTCATCACATCCTCCGTTTCTTTCCGCCCCTATGGAGCTTTCTTTTCTCCACTCTTCAACTGTTCTTGGACCCAGCGGTAGTACCGCGGGCCACAGCGGTAGTACCGCTGAGGCTCACTAAGCGGCAGTACCGCTCCTCGGAGCGGTAGTACCGCTTGATGGCCTCAGCAGCAGTACCTCTGCGGATCCGTGCTCCTACCGCCTCGACACTGTGGTTGGAGCAGTAGTACGGCTGAAGTCCACTAAGCGGTAGTACCGCTCCTCGGAGCGGTAGTACCGCTTGCTGGGGTCAGCCGCAGTACCGCTGTGGCTTCGTGCTCCTTCCGCTTTGATTCGAGTGCGCATTTTCTCGTGTCGAGTTTTGCGGTACTAGCTGCGGTAGTAGTGGCGGTAGTGCTGCTTGTGAGCGGTAGTACCGCCCTGTCTCCGCGGTAGTACCGCTCTGGGTCCCAGCCCCAGCCCTTCTCTTCTGGCGCGGCAGTACCGCTGAGGGGGAGCGGTAGTACCGCTTAAGGGCGGTAGTACCGCTCTGCCTCCTCGGCAGTACCGCTCTCTGCGGGGCTGAGTGGGGGGTAACGGTTGACTAGTTTCCCCCACTATAAAAGGGGGTCTTCTTCCCCCCCTTTGACCTACCTCTTCCCCCAACCTCCATTATTGCCCAAGCACCATTTATTGCTCAAGCTCCATTGAATACCCCAAGCTTCCTCTTGCCCGATCTATCTCCCTAGCCAATCGAACTTGTTGATTTGCTCGGGAGTGGTTGAGAAGGGACCGATCTACACTTCCACCAAGGGATTTTTTATTCCCCCACTCATCCTTAGCGGATCTTGTTACTCTTGGGTGCTTGAGCTTCAGATGCCTTCCAGGGTTTCTGGGTTTCGTTGTGTGATTTGTTTGGTTCTTTGCATTCATCTTTGCATCATGTGCATTGCATCATGTCATTTCTTTTCTTAACTCAACTAAATAAATGACATGGATCTTTGATCCATTTAAACCGAGGGAATTCACATGGTGATTCTCTTTATAACATATCCTCCCAATATTTAGGGAGCTATATAAAACCACTCCATTGTTTTGGAATTCACCTTAACACACTTGCATATTAAATTCCTTGGCCCTTTTATTATTCAAGTGTTGAGTCTCTAACCTTGCCTTATATTTCTTTCATCATTTTCCGGAGCTCCATCAAAAATCCGAACATTTTTGGACCTCCCTATCACCTACTTCCTATGCAAAACCATTTGAATTATATCCAAATGTTTTCGTTTCAAACTTCACCCACGTGATCATTTCCATTTTTCGTGGATCCGGCTCATTTTTGTGACTCTGAGAAAATTTACTTCATGTTCAAACTCCACTGCTATCCCTCTAGGCTTTTCTTCCAAGTTTGGGTTTCTTTGAAATAGTTAAAGAGAGAGAGGGAGAGCCAAACCAGCCCATCTGGGGTCTCCAACCAGCAGCAGCATTGGGCCGGCCTCTAAGGCCCATTTGCCCCAAGCCCACCTAACGCTTCTAGCCCTAGCGCTGACTGAAACCATCTCCCCCTCGATCCCTCTCTCCCTCCTAGCGCCGCCAGAGAGAGGATCGAACCCATCTCCCGACCTCCTCCTTCCCTCGACCCCCTCCTCTCGAACCCGCTCGCAGGCCCTCTCCCGATCCCATCTCACTCACAGTCCTCCCGCCGCCGCCTTTCTACCCCACTTTCCCGGCGCCAGCTTCAGGTATTCATCCGAACCTTTCCTGGCCTAACCTTTCGTCTGCATACGATATGCGCCCGTGGCTCACAGCTCCTACGGCGCGCAGGGAAACGCCTGTAGAATTAATTCGCGTACCGACGACGGCCGGCCCTAGATGTGAGAGTTGAACGGGTGGCACACAGAATTATATTTGATTTTAGTGGTGCAGCAGGTATGAGCTTTCGATTCTTGTCCTTCTGGCCAAACCATTGGGGTGCGTTTGGTTGTATTGCCCAGCTTGCCTATAGCTGAGCTAGCTTAGCTCGGCTGGGCTATCTTTGCCTTAGCTGCGCGTTTGGTTCAACGCCGTTGCTGGCAAGAGCCAGCAGCTAACCGTTTGGCTGTGTTGAGGGCAAGCTAGCTCGTCTTGATAGGATCCAAATACTACTCCCTCTGTCCCATAATATAAGAACGTTTTTTTACATTAGTGAGGGACTAGTAGCTTACTAGTTGAAGGCACGTGCGCATTATTATTTGCAATTTTCACACGAACAAGAAGAAAATTAATACAAACTTAGTACTTTCTACATGAATTGCCTTAGCTTTGTAACCTCATGCCGAGTTATTAAGAGAAAACTCATGCTAAGTTACAATGTCCTGATATTTTTCACTTTCTTAAATTGACAAAACATGTCAAGAAATTCTGGTTAGCACTTACTTTACTAACTTGCAGTCAGTATACACAAAATGGCAATTAACGTCATGGGATTATATTTTGGTTAGAAAATGATCATCTTCATGTAGTATTCTACGTCACTTGGTTGGAATTATTAAAGTATTATTAGATATCTTCTAAGTATCTAACAACAGTTGCCATAAAATTGCATGTACGTCCATATTGTATATGCATGGCTCATCTTTTTATGTTTTTTTTAGAGAAAAACATCTTTTTTATGTTTTTTTAGGAAAAAACATCTTTTTATGGGTTTTTTTAAGAAAAAAACATCTTTTTTATGTTTTTTAAGAAATAAAAACATCGGTTTTATGTGCTATAAAACAGTCGTCCTGCTCGCCCGTCCCACCTGGGCTGAATGCGATGTTCGGTTGACAGCCTGATACTCGGCCATACGGGCCATGAAGGTTGTCACTGGGCCAGCTGTGCCACTCCATACAGTTTTAGAAAAACAACAACGCCAAGCCCAGGCCACATGCCACTGTTTGCTGCGTCTGCCTCTGACCGACTGTCGAGCAGACAACACAGCACCTGCAAACCAGCGCGCCGCAGCTCCCCTTTGTCAGATCCCGTTCCTGCCCTAGACCCATCAAACGCCAACCCAAAGACCGTCGCGGCGCCGGTGAAGCGCACGACCTCGCCATCCGATACTCGCGCTCGCCTCGTCCAGTCTTCCTCGGCAGGCACGGCCATGCTCGCATCCGGCAGCCATGGCCACACACAGCAGCATGTGCGGATGTGCCACGCTCCACGGCTCCACCACGGTGGGGCTCAACAATCGGTTTCTTTCTCCACGCATCCAGCCATCCAGGCCAGGGAGGTTGGCATGCAATCTATTTGCCGAAGGCGGCCGTGGTTTGTGGAGTTTTCCAGAAGAAGCGACTGACTTTTAGGTTGGCGGGAGGACTGTGAGTGGCGAATCCATGTGACCTCAGCCGTTCGATCCAACATATTCGATGGCTACAAATGAATTATTCTGCAAGGGGCAGGTACAACTGGTGAGACGAAGGTAGATTCAAAAAATTGTGTACTATAGTAGTAGAGATAGAGATAACAAGTGCATCATCACTACAATACCTTGAAAAAACAGTGAAACAGCTATAAGCAGATCAAGTTGTAAATAGTCATGCAAAAATGCAGCGCAACTTATGATGATTAATTTAACACACTGACTGATAAAGAATCTGAGTAAAAAGCTTATTGTTCAGGAATGAATAACTCTGTGACATCATTACATGCCTGCATGAGGAGGCATGGTCATTATCTCCCTAGGAGACGATGCCGGAAGACATACAAAATAATCCTGAAAGTTTGCAGTGAAATGAATCACACAGCAGGAGGAACGGGAACGTATTCAGGAAAGTTATCACCGATCCAGCACCCAAACTCTTGAATAGCAGCCATCGGTCTCCCCTTCAACATGGAAGCCACTCGTTCATTGGTGGCCACAGATGTCTGTAGCGCAAGTCGGATGAAGAGAGAGTATTCTTCAATGTCATCAATTATTTTGATTAAATTCTCATTCGGGTTGGTACGTGTGTGGAACGCATAGTATCTGACATACTATGTTTTTAAGGCGTCCGTAAGGCGACGCCTAGGCGTCGAGGCGGGCGTCGAGGCACCCCCCAGCGCTTTGCAAATATGCCCGCTTTAGGCGCCTAGGCGTCGAGGCGCCCCCCCAACGCCTTAAAGCGAAGCGTCGCCTTAAAAACATAGCCGACATATCACGCAGCGCGTCATGTCTTGAGCTGCACTCTCATCACACTTCACCCACTTACCTTTATCACGTTTGCCACCTCTAGGACGCTTCGAAGACGAGCATTCATTAGTGGTGTCGTCAGGAACACAATCTGAATCATAATGTGTTGCAGGATCAACCTTAACATCACTCATATTTTCTTCTCGGTATCACCAATAAAATCCTTGTCACATGCATGAACACGGTCATAGGGTGTTTGAAGGACCGTGAACTCTCCGGTAGCATGCTTATCCTGAAATATGAACTCCATCTAATCAATGTTAGCAATAGGCACATTGATATATTTCCCCCTTTTATCTTTGTTCTGGAAGAGAGAAGTAGCACGAAAATGTTAGTTAGCTACAAAAGATAAAATATGATACTAGATGGAAATATAATTTGACAAAGTTTATATGTAGCGCTCACATTCTTCAACCAAACACACCCTTGATCTTCGGTTTTGCTAGAGCACGTCTAGATGTGCCCTAAGTATTGCACATCAAAGTGTAAGTCCTATGTCATTGATTTTACTCGGAGATTCATGCAGGTATTTTCCTTTTTCTTTTGCTTTTGCTTTTTATGTTGATTGAGTCACTTAGATTTGCAGTAACTAGACAGACCCTTTGATCTTTCTATTTAGAGTAATCATGATATTTTAGTTTTCGACAAGTGTTAATGCTACTGTACTAACTTTTTCCTTTTGATAGCCACGATATTCAACTATTGGGTGTGTTAAATTCTCGAGGATGATGAATCGTCAGTTTGCGAATATGATAGTACACAATTACCCCAAGGGAGTTTATTCCCTGCGCCGGATCAACCTCATGGAGTATCTCTTCTACCCTTCAACAGAAGCTGCCGAAAAGGCAGAAGTGAATAAGAAGGGATGGTTATCCACCATGTTGAAAGGGAGCCCCAAGCAGAGTCTGCCCAAGACGAACATCAACTTCTCATCACTGCCTAACATGGCCGACTTAACTACCAGGCATTTCTTCTCCCTGCTGAGAGGGCAGGGGGAGGGCTCTGTCATGTTTGTCAGCCCTAACGTCCACACGATGATGTACGACACTAGCACGGACTTCGTCTTTGGCATGCCACAAGCCAACTTCTGTAAGCAGAGTGACTCAATCGCCCTGTCCATCACTCGGCGGAGCTATGGCCAGGACAACCACAAGCTCTATGTCATAGGAAAAGGAGAGGACAATGCCTTGTTCGAGGTCTTGAACTATACCAGGACAACTGATCTGAACAACTCGTCTTGGTACTGGCGACCTCTACCCTGCCCGCCACTGTTTCGGCCGTGCCTGCCTGGCAGCAACAGCAAAGTTTGTCCTCCCTCTGCAGCCGCTGTGTTGGATGCCGCCACAATATGTGTCTCATCTGTGGATGCTGGAGCCTGCGCCTTCTTTGACACGGCAACGCGCGAGTGGAGGCAGGCTGGCAGCTGGGTGCTGCCCATCCACGGTGCGGCGGAGTATGTCCCTGAGTTTGACCTCTGGTTTGGCCTCGACGATGTCATTGGCAACCCCAACCATTGCCTGCGTGCTTTTGACTTCGATTCCTCCAGGCGACCGGTGGTGCGGCACTCCTGGAACTATCTCAGCGTCCTGCCCGATGAGTGGTTGCCGCGGCAGAGGCACCTGCTAAACATGGGCTCAGGCAAGTTCTGCATCGCCACCAGCTTTCGAAATCTCTTGAGGCACACCTCGTGCAGACCACTTCATGGTGCAGTCAATGAGCTTACTGTCTTGACCGGCGTGGAGGTGGTGCGCAATGTCAATGGTTTCCAGATCATCAAGCACAAGTCTGAATGTTACAGCTTGGAGGACAATAGAATCCACTGTGTGCTCTGAGGAAAACTTATCTATGTTTCACTGTTATTGGATGGATCCTTCCATGTTTTTTCTTCTCAGATGTGAATGAAAATATTTGCTTACCTTTTATCCCCATGGTTGAAATAGGCAATTGATGGCTGGAAGAATAAATGAAAACATCATGCATGCTGTGCATCTTTCTTTATGAAATATTGTTTCTTTGGTAAAATTTAGAAATTAAAATTGTTGGTCATGCTATCTGCTTAAATTCTAGCATATGTTTTTAGTTATTTTTTACCTCTGCACTTGAGCCAACTAGTAAAACTTCATCTTGAGGATTTCTCCGTTGTTTCTCCTTCTACCTTTATCTCGAGTGGAGAATGCGCGCCCGCCTTGCCCCTAGCAGACCACACCCGCCATTCTTTGTGGTAGTGAACTGTTTTGGTATGCTTGCTTCTTCGAAGAGTATTCCCACCATATGATTTTGTGACTTAAACTAGTTTATATTTTATTACTTAACTATTTATGCTCAAAGTTTGACACTATAGTACAGGGGGCTCAATAAACCCGGACCGAGTGAGTGTTAATTATCCTGCTTTGATGCGCTTGTTATTTGGTGAGTTTATTTCGCTGGTTCTTCCACTTTCATGTTTTCATCGTGTTATGAGGCCGCCGCTATGAATCCGTCTGGTGGTAACTTTGGTCCTTGACTCTGATCGTTCTTGTTTAGTATTTTGTAGTATCTATACACTGTTCAGCGTGCGCGTATCGGCATTTTATAGAACTGTTTTTTTGTTCATTGCCTGTTTTAGCTAATTATAATCTCTACTATTAAAGGAGAATCGAGTCGTGATGGTTCGACCTCCCACATCCCTCGTACAATTCTCACTTACCCCGCACGATAAAACGATTCCCACTTCCCCCACGATAAAAAGAAAAAGAAACCCACGTACAAAAAACAACCACGATCAGGCACCCACGTCCCTCACCCCATCTCCCGATCCCATCTGTCTACCGAGAAAAATCCCTCGGCCGTCCAGCCCGAACTGCCGTGCCGATGAAGGAGCCCACACCGAGGAGTCCCTCGATCCAATCCTCGCCCTCGCCATCGCCGTCGACCCCGCCCCTCTTCCCTCCGCCGTTTAGCCCAAACCGTAGCGCCGGTGCAGGAGCCCAGGCCACCCACGTGAAGGCAATGGCATAAGCCGTGTTATCGTCTTATCGAGGTCGAGGGGTCCCTTGCGCCAATCCTCGCGCTCGCCCTCACCGCCATCACCGGCGGCCCCGCCGCTCTTCCCTCCGCCTTCTAGCCCGAACCATCCCGCGCTGGTGCAAGAGCCGAGGCCACCCACGTGAAGACAATGCGTAAGTCACCTCATTTTGGTCGAGCGGTCTGCTGAGCCAAACCTGGCCCTCACCCTCGCCGGTGTCAGCGGCCCTGCCCGTCTCTAGGTGGTCAGTTACTCGATCTCGGTCATCCGACTCATCTCGGGCGAGTATGTCATTGGTGCGGACGCCGTGTCGGACAACAACAGTGCAAGCTCATCGCTAGCTCATATGAGTCTTTGGTCGGCACCCTCCTACTGCCGCTCTCTGTGTTGGTGCCGACACCACACTCCTCACTTTTCTTAGACAAAGGGAAAGACGAACACCGGCGTCAGCAAGGTTGTCACCCCCCCTCTCTCTTTAACTCTCTTATTTTATTTTTACATCCTTGTCACAATATTGATCTGTGTTGCTATTGTTGTCTGAATGAAGTGACCTGCTGTTGTTGTAATAACAGAAGTGAGCTGCCGATTTTTGAATGAACTTGACTTGTTTGCATATTCTTGTATGGGCAGAAAAAATATAGAATTGACCTTGTGTACTAACTGTTGTATGGATGTCGGTGGCCATCACCTGTCAAAGGAGGGTCACGCCAGATGTTGTGGAGGTGACGCACTCGGCCGGCGAGGAGCTCCGGGTCAATGACGGTGGTGGCTGATGAGCAGAGTCTACTCATTGAACAGGTCATCCACCGTCATGCACATTCTTTGCTTCGGAAGAACTTGGACTTATTTGATTTGGTAGTTGTGTTGGTGTCAAATTAGCGACCGCACCATTTGTTTGCCAGGTCTTTACTCCAATGGAGTCCCTGAGGTTGAAGTAGAATAGGAAGAAAAAAGACATCATTGCATATTTGGGTTCAGTGACATCTTCCATATGTTCTTGATCCCCAGATATGACTTACTTCTATATGTACTTTTCTTGCTGGTGGAACATAACTAGAACTAATATTTTGTGTGGTTTTACCATGTTTTAATTGTTGAAAAAAATTTAGAATTTGATGCATCATTGAATATTTGGGTTCAGTGTAATGCTTCCATATGTTCTTGATCCACAGATATGACTTACTTCTATATGTACTTTTCTTGCTGGTGGAACATAACTAGAACTAATATTTTGTGTGGTTTTACCATGTTTTAATTTTTGAAAAAAATTAGAATTTGATTGTCCTTCGTGGGATGCTCATGTTGCATTGTTCAGTGACTGCTTCAGGATTACGGGAGGAAGTTGGAGTAAATCCTTGTGTTTGGCTTCAATTTTTGGGTTTGGATATCTACCCAACATATAAACTGACTGCTGTACAAGGGAAGTTCTGTATTTGTGAGATAAGTTTCTATAATGCAGAACTGCAAGAATAACCCTAGAACCATCTTTACAGTCTGATGTTACTTAATAATAAATAATTAGTTACATATACTAGAGGATTTAAATGCTTAGCATTTCATGTCTTAGTTAGAAATTGATGTGTGATTTCAAGGCTCATATTGGCTTTTCATTATCCTTCTTTTTCTCTGAAAGGCTAGAGAGAAAGTGTTAAAGGAAGCTTCACAGTTTTGTCAATGATCAAAATTTTCTAGCTAATTATTATTTACCCATGTTTGCATGATGTTATGTAAGTGATTCTCTCTCTTTTTCTTTCTTTTCCACATTTTAAAACTGCAGATATTGACTATGAGATGAAATTGTCATTGTTCATAATTTAAATGTTTGACAAAAGGCCGGAGCGAAGAATGCTAGCTTCTTAATGCTACTTCATGGATTTCCATGTCGATGTTGCCCCCTTTTGGACGGAGATGGTTGTGTCAAAGGTGTCAATGGCACAGGTTCTTCGCCATATCAGGCCTTTCATGTGCCTACCTCATGAAGGTACGCCGCCAATACATTGAGTTTCCAATGGTTATATTTCTTTACCAATGTAAAGTAGTTAACTGATGGTTTTGTTGTATACTCTTTGGAAAGCCATTGATCTGGTACTACATAGATTGAGGACGGGCTGAAGAAAATGTGAGCCATGGGAGGAGAGATTTACTGGAGCAAGGTGAACGACGGTGCAGCGACCAGATGTGAGACGCCGGGAATGCATGTTTTTCGTTCTTGATGCCTTGGCTGTCGTACACAAAAGTGGATGGGAGATCTGCAAGTTAAAGAAAATATCATGGTATTCCTCTCATGCACCTTGGTGTCACATAAACCCTCATAACCTCTGCATCTCTGCCTTTACCGTTCGTCGCTTCTCTGTTCCTGACAAGTATGGACTTCTCTTTCACTTCCTTGCTTGTGTATAGATGCTATGATGTATTGTAATATGGATTGGATTTCATATACATGTACTATATTTATTTGAAGTGTTACACACATGGCTCTTGGTCGTGTAACGACTCTTCTTCTAATTGATACGACAACATTTCTTGTTCATGGTGTAACTATGATCATGCTTTAAGTAATTTTTATTACTGATGTGAATGCACTCATGATCTATGTGGCTTTGTGTTAAAGTGTTCCAATATTATTTTTGTATTGTTATCAAGTAGGTAGTTCTGTGAATTTTTGTATTTGCCGATGGTGGTTTCTTTGACCCGGTGGATGATTTCAATCCATATAGCTTGTGAGGTGATGGCAGTCTTCGGCGGCATTTTCATCTGTATGTGTTTAAATGTCTTTCCTATAGAGAAATAAAATTCAGTCGACTTAATTTTCAGAATAACTACTATTTGCGAATTGTATATAATCCTTTGCAATTTTTGAATAGTTAACACAAGGCATTTGTTCATATCCTTAATTGTTCCATTTTGATGGTACTTGCATTACTGTCTGTCTGCAGATATATTCTTTTATGATTTGTTCATAATAATTTCTGGAGGACAACAATTTAGGTGGAAGAATATGCTAGGTGGTAACAATGCCCATCATTCACGATTGCAAAACTCTTAATAGATGACTTGTTAATCTCAAATAATAAACAATGATTAATTTCCCCAACATTCAGAAATGCAAAGCAAGCTATATGTCTTTACCCCAAGCAATCTCAGCCATGAGGCTTGGCTACTAAAAGCAAGGGCCCCAACTCAAAAAGAAAAGAGCAAGGGCTCCGATCAAAATTATGGATCTCTAACCGGTAAAAGAACATTAAGGACTTGCACATATGTTCTCGCATTGATTGTGAGATTATGAAGGGAATTGAACTGTAAAAGGACATTTTAACTTGTTTCTTTTCTCGCGGGATTTTTTCTGGGAGTTTTTAAGACCAGCTCGGAAAGCCAGGCGCGCGAGGTTCAAGAACTCAGGGCACAGGTGGCGCGGATTCCGGAGATTGTCCAAGAGCAAGTGCAACAACAACTCGGAGCGACGATCAACGCCATTGTGCCTACCTTGATCCAAGGGATTTAGTGCGTGGATTGCGGGCGGCCAACAGGGGCCGCCCCCGATTCCTAGCTTCACGGCCAGCAACTCGCAGAACGCGATGGCGGGGCCATTGGTGTCTCCAGCGGAGGTGGCATTGGTGTCTCCGACGCCGGCACGGGAGCTTAATGCACCCTGGTGTACGCCGGCCGGCACCTCTGCAGCAAGCGGCCCCTCCGTCAACTGCACGCCCGCCGTTGGCGGTGCCTCGACATTAGCCGAGCTCGACGCCATCATCACGGTAACTAATTAAGCCTCTCTCGGCCGAGGACTTCATCTCCTTGCCTTTGACTGGGCATCCCTGACGCCCTACATGTTTTCGCAGGGCGCCGCCGACGTTCCGTGCACTCTCCTGCACTTCGTGAACAACGAGTTGGTCGATGTCGCCAAGGGAAAAATCGTTCAACCGGGCAACCCCTTGTTCCATGGTACCCAGATGCCACCCAACTTGTTTAGGGTTCAACTGGTTCGGGTGCTGCCAGGCTGCGACGAGTTGTTACCTCCGATTCGACCCGTCGGGGCCGATGATGATGACGTGATGACCCTCAGCGCCTGCCTGAGCTGGCCCCTGCTTTGGCCGAAGAGCCAGATTCGTTTGGGGGGGGGGGGACACCACCCCAAAGACAACACCGCCAGTCGTGCCGGCGCCAAGTCGGCCCCATGGCAAGACTGCCGCAACAGTGCCGGACATCCCTATGCCACTAGATCCAAACATGCATATGGTACAGGATCAGAACGACGACGACGACGATACATTTGCCAACGTCGATCAGTACTTTGCCGATCATGGGTACGGTGGTGACTTCATGGGGCCTCCTTCTCAAGAACCCAACCCAACAAAAGACGTGCGCGATCTAGCTGGTACCGCGGAGAAGCCAAGTTGCAACAGGCGTCGTCTGCCGTTCAGCTCTTAGGAGACGCCTCCAGCTGCCGACTTCACCGAGCCTCAGATAGGCGAGGTGCGAAATATTATCAGCCCCAACACACTCAAGAAGGCGGTCTGTGAGCAGAACTCGGTCCCATTACAGGAGAAGAAGAAGGCACGCAAAAGAAAGACTAACAAGGGTGCGGGCCAGCCGGCACCGAGTACGATCCGTGCTCAGGACGGGCCACCTTCACCCGAGGATATCTCGAGGAGGGTGCATGTGGCGGGTAGGCCGATGCTACCGAGAAATATGCTCGATGCTGCAACCGGTGCTATGCGGAGTCTGCATGACAGTGTTCTTTCTTTGGAGAAGCGGCGTCTCGGAGAGAAGGATGTGGCATACCCGGTTTTCGCGGCCAAGGTGCCAGAGGGCAAGGGCTTTGTGGATAACTCCATTGAGGGTACGATCATCCTGCGGTTTGATGACATCCATGCTATGTTGAACCTTCATCCGCTGCACTACACCTTCGTTCGGCTATTTTCGCTGAGTATGGATATGCGGATCATTCGCGACAAGACCCCGGACATCGTGATAGTCGACCCCTTCTACATGCGTGCCAAGATCTTGGGCAGCGCTGGGGACCGGCAAGTCGCGACTTCTTACCTCGAAGGCGTCATTCTGGCAAACCAAGATAAGGATAACTTCCTCGTGCCTTACTTTCCCGAGTAAGTCCTCCCCTCAACCGCCCCGTAACATATGAATTCTTAGATTTCGATCGTTTTTCTTTTAACATTCCGTGTTTTCTGCAGTGACACACATTGCACGCTCATCCTCCTAAGCCCCAAATATTCCATGGCCACGTATTTCGACTCGGACCGTCAGTCGAACGTAGACTACACAAATGTCAAGAAGGTTCTTGATGATGTTCTCCCTGGCTACATCAAATCTGGAGGCACCTTCACCAGGCCTATTCGTAAGTACGGCAAGCACGTGTTCTCCCACAATACGATGTTCTACCGCGTCAAGCAGCCGCCTGGCGGTCAGAAGGGTGCCTACTACGCCATCCATCACATGCGGGCGATCGTACGGGACCATCATCAACTTCTGCTACTGAGTAAACTCAAAGATTGGGCCGCGAGCGTGTCGGCAATCCAGGACGCGGACATCAGACAAGAATTCTTTCGCATCCAGTCGGAGTTTGCGGAAATCATCCATCAAGATGTCCTTCGTACCTCGGGGCAGTTCTACCTCAGAAATCAACCGTCCAACAGTGACATCGACACAATGCTACAAATGCAGGCTGACAACGACCGTTATTTCATGACTCCCACGATAGACGGCGGCTTCATCCACGCTCCGGTCCCTTGAGTCGAGTCGAAAGCAGTGATGCTGTGTCTAGTTCTGAAACATCGATTGGCTCATGTTGTAATTAAACTTTAATGAACTTGTAGTATGTCTCTTTGGTTTCGAGAGTCGTTCAACTTAGATGTAATCGATGCTATTAATGTCTTGCTTTTCTCTTCCGATCGTTCTGTTGCATACTTATATATTGCTTATGTATTGTCTGTGAATTGGTACTAACGTTTCGTTTGGCTACTGCATAGCGATGCCTCGTATGTCGTGTACAAGGGTAAGGTTCCCGGAGTCTACGACGACTGGGAGGAGTGTCGGAGACAGGTTCACCGATTCAGCGGTAACAGTTACAAAGGGTACACCACTAGGGCTGAGGCCGAATCTAGATACGCCCGCTATCTAGCGGGAGAGGGGAGGGAGCGCTGGAGGAACCGGATGAAGACGAGTTTCATCGTGATGATGCTCATCATGATGACCGCAGCTCTCTTCTATGTGATGGTAGTTTAGATGATCGATATCGACTTGTAATGTGAAGACAAACTCGCTACTCGCGGTCTCAAGACTTGTAATATAATGTTCTATCTTTCTTCGGTCTTTTCAAGTCGGAGACTAATATGATGAATTGTATTCGGAGACTAATATGATGAATTGTATTCAGAGACTAATCTTTTATTGTATTCGATGAATCTGTTGTTGATGTGTGCTGTCTATATTTTGTCCAATTATACATTTTGTAACCTGTGCAAAAAACAGAAAATAAAAAAATAAAAAAACCTAATATTCATACTAATGGCGCATCACATCACAGTGCGCCATTAGTATGCCAAAGGATACTAATGGCGCATCATTAAACAGTGCGCCATTAGTATGCCGAAGTTACTAATGGCGCATCTTGTTATTGTGCGCCATTAGTATGCCAAAGCACCTGGGTATACATGGCCCCCTGGGAGGCATACTAATGGCGCACTGTTGTATATACTAATGACGCATCTGAGATGCGCCATTAGTATACCAGATACTAATGGCGTGGCACTAATGGCGCACCACTAATGCGCCATTAATGGCCAAATTAGGTGCGCCATTAGTAGGCCTTTTCCTAGTAGTGCAAGAATCATGCCATTTACAATGGCATGTGTGAAACTATGTCTTCTTGTAAAGATATAGGAGAATAAGTATCTTCTTGTAAATAGGGATGGGTTAACATTATTTTTTTCTTGTTAAAGCATTTTTTCTACAAACATTTTTTTATCCCGTGGCAACGCACGGGCATTCGACTAGTACCCTCTACTATACGTGTATGGGCTGTTGGTTCTGGAGCGAAAATACAGTGTTCACATAATTTATATGCCCATAGTAATAATTTACAGGAATCCCAGGACACTATAGTCTTCATTCTGTAGAGAATTTACATGCGCAGGGCCTCTTGCTGAGTGCAATATCCTGCAAGACAATAGGATTTGGAATGAGCCTAGTCTTCCTCAATAAAAAGATATAAGTAGAACGACGGCATACATGAAACAGAGACAAGTGTGATAGATCAATGAAATAGTCAAGGACCTCCAGAAACAAAATATCAGTCTACTTGTCAAGTGGTGGTGGAAACTTGAGACTCAAGATGGTCTTTGGCAAGATATAGTTAAAGCAAAATGTCTTACAAGAGATTCTGTGGCCACGGTCAAAAGAAGATTCTCTGATTCCCCTACCCTGCCTTCTCAATGGGGGGAGATGTGCTCTTTTATTGTTGGGCTGGATATTACCTCTGATCCTGGTACGATTGTTTAGGCTTTCGGCCCCAAGCAGACTTTTACTACTAAGTTGATGTATTAACACATAGATAGAAATATCACGGGTTGTGGTTTTAAGTGGATTTGGAAAGCTAAAATTCCTTCTAAAATCCAGATCTTCCTTTGGCAACATTTTCAATATGCCGTGTTGACTAGGGATGTTATGAGCAGGAGAAATTGGACGGGGAATCCGCGCTGCTCTTTTTGCAGCGAGAAAGACATGTCCCAGCATCTCTTCTTATGCCCATTGGCTAGGATGATTTGGAGAACTGTGAGATCAGTCTTTGGCACCGAGTTGTGCCCTAACAACATTTGGCAGTTTTATTCGTGGTGCTACACTTTTTTACCTGATGGGGGCAGATTCTACAGTTTTGGTCTTGCAGCTATATGCTGGTCCATTTGGAACTGTCGCAATCAAGCAACCTTTGGGTTTAAATTTCTTAAAATCCCTTTTGAGGTGGTGTTCTCTTCATGTGTATTTCTGGATTATGGGGCAGGTTTGCTGAAGAGTGATGACCAGGAGGCAATGTGGCGTGGGGCAATGATGCTCAGGGATAATGTGAAGAACATGATGCGTATCTGTGCTGCTGCTCAAGATGATGGTGCGATGGACTAAAGCTTGCACTGATGTATTTCCGTTATTTATTAATGAAAAGGGGTGATGTGCAGTTCAAAAAAAAGTATTAACATTGCTGATGTAAGGATGGTCGACACAGCTGCGGGTGAAACATGACTAATATATATCCTGTGTGTTTGAGCTGAGAACTCACCTTGCTCCGTTATTGGTATTTGGTAGAGGTGACTGTTGTATTTGTGGGGCTTGGCAGATAGGATTAAAATTACACGTGTGTAACTTTTTTTTTGAATTTTCACGCGCGGGGGGGGGGGGGGGGGTTTCCCCCCACCTGAATATATCTGTTCCGCAACTCCGCCGGCGAGCAGTGGCGGAGGCAGGGGGTGCTAGCAGGGGCCCCGGCCCAGGTCAACATGCAGATTTTGCCACTACATGAGGGATTATCTGCTGCTAATATTGTGTATTATGATGATTTTGCTGGCTTTGGCCCTCCCCAACATGATTTAACATCAGTTGGCCCCCCTGATTAAGTTTTCCTGGCTCCGCCACTGCCGGCGAGTCCGATCCGAGGTTGCGGAGCGAGTGCGAGCGTCGTAGACGAAGTAGTCGAACACGCGAAAGTAAATGACACAGAGAGATATGGAGGAGACCAGCTTTATTAATCAATGATCAGAGATTACAATGATAACTCCTCATTGCTTTATATAGGGATTCCAAGGTCAAGGGATAAGTACCCACTTAACGTAAAGTGGGGGAAACGGGAGGGGCTACCCCGTGCGATACGCACGAGGCGTGCCGCCACCCCTCGGTGGCCCCGGTTTCCCAACACTCCCCCTTGGGGTAATTATCCGTATATCCATGCCTCAAAACTCCGAAAAACCCAGTGGGAAAAAATATGGAGAAAGAGCACATAGTATACGTTGTTGTATTGCACGAATTGCCTCGTCAAAAACCTCGTGTGAGAAACATCAGGAAAACTCACTCAAGGGAAAAAGAGTACAATCCACTCAACCATCGAGTTGAGTACTCGATCATCAGGATTGAGATTTTAGCGACGAGTTTGTGAAGTTTCTCCCCCTGAACTTTGCATCTCTCTAAGTCTCATCATACCGATTCCACGCACACACCTCTCTAAGGTTGATGCCGGTAATGATTTAGTGAACATATCAGCAAGATTGTCACAGGACTTAGTATGCAAAACTCTCACCTCGTTCAACTGTTGCAGCTCATGTGCATAGAAGAACTTGGGACTAATATGCTTTGTAAGATTACTCTTCACATAACCCATCTGGACTTGTGCAACACAAGCAGCATTATCTTCATAGATAATGGTAGGGGTTTGTACGGTGTTCAGCCCACATGTCTGCTGAATGTGGCCGATCATCCGCCGAAGCGATACACACTCTTTTGACGCTTCGAATAGTGCCATGATTTCCGAGTGGTTCGTGGAAGTCGACACAAGTGTTTGCTTGGACGATTTCCAGGAAAACACAGTTCCACCACAAAGGAAAACATATCCAGTCTGCGATTTGCAATCATGCGGGTCCGATAGGTACCCAACATCGGCATAGCCTATAATAGATAGGTCTTGATTTCTTTTATAAAAAATGCCAAGATCTTTGGTCCCTTGCAGGTAACGGAAGACGTCCTTGACACCTTTCCAATGCCTCTTGGTAGGTTTAGAACTGTACCTCGCAAGCAAACTGACGGCGAATGCAATGTCTGGCCGTGTACAGTTTGCGAGATACATGAGTGCTCCAACTGCACTCAGGTAAGGAACCTCTGGTCCCAGAGTTTCCTCCCCCTCTTCCTTTGGCCTGAACGGGTCCTTGTCTGGCTGTAAAGATCTTCCGACCATCGGGGTCTTAGAAGGATATGCCTTATCAAATCCAAATCTCTCCAACACCTTCTGGGTGTAGGCTGACTGGTGCACTAGAATCCCATCAGGGGAATGTTCAAGTTGCAGACCTAGACAGAACTTGGTTTTACCCAAATCCTTCATCTCGAATTCCGACATCAGGTAGGAACTCGCTTCCTCAATATCCTCAGGCGTACCGATTATGTTTAAATCGTCCACGTACACCGATATTATACAGAATCCATCTTGGGATCGCCGTATAAAAACACATGGGCATTCTTTATTGCTCGTGTAGCCCTTCTCATGAAGGAAATCACTTAAGCGATTGTACCACATTCTACCAGATTGTCTGAGTCCGTACAGTGCCTTTTGAAGTTGAACACTGTATAGACCCCTGTTTGCTCTATCATGGTTCAGAACAGGGATACCCTCTGGAACCTTCATGTATATGTTCGAATCCAAGTTACCATACAGGTAAGCAGTGACAACATCCATTAGTTTCATTTTCAAGCCCATGTTTACTACCATCGAGATCAAGTATCTAAAGGTAACTCCATCCATGACCGGGGAATAAGTCTCCTCAAAATCGACACCTGGTCGTTGAGTGAACCCTTGAGCGACGAGCCTTGCTTTGTACCATACTACCTTATTGTTTTCATCTCTCTTTCGAACAAAAACCCACCTATGGCCAACAGGGCGAATGTGGGGAGGAGTTCGACAAACTGGTCCGGACACCTTCCTTTTGTTGAGAGATAATAATTCGGCAGTAATTGCCTGCTGCCAATCTTTCCAATCCGACCTTTTCTTGCAATCAGCGAGCGTGTTAGGCTCAGGGTCAAGATCTATGGTTGATGCAATTTTCGTAGCAAAGTTAATGTCGACAACCACCGTTGCTCGGTTCAGGGACTCCCCCATATAAATATAATTTATGGCCATTTCGTCATGGAGCACATCCGGCGCTATCACTTGCTCTACCAAATTTCCCATTATGGGAGCAAGGTCCTTTAGATTTCCCGCGCCGATGTGTGCGCTCACATCTCCGCTGGGTGTTTCCCCTATGGGAAAGTTTAAGTCCGGAATTTCGTGCACTGAATTTTCCGTACTTGTGCCAGGTCTCGACTGGCTCCCCGTTTCACTTTGGGATACTTTGGCGACAGACTGTAATAAATCTCTCTTATCCTTTTTCGTCGGGCGTCCCCGAGTACTTGGGATTTGAGAAGCCGGATCTCTCGTCCTTTTAGGCCTTTGGACGGGAGCGGGTATACCATCATTTTTCTTTGGTATTTCAACCCTTTCCGGTGCATTGCACGCGTGCACATGCGATTTTGTCACAGTCTTTAAGTCACTAAAGTGGTCAGGCAGTTGATTTGCTAATGACTGCAAATCTATTATCTTTTGGACTTCTCTCTTAGTCTCAGCGGTGCGCGGGTCATGAGCATGGATCCCCATGGCTTGCCACGTGATTTCTCGACTTTTAGCATCAAGGGGTTGATTCTCTCCCCCTAAAGTCGGGAAAAGATCCTCGTCAAAATGCAATCAGCAAAACCGGCCGTGTGACAGTCACCTATCATGGGGTCCAGATACCTGATTATGGACACAGTCTCATAACCAACGTATATCCCCGACTTACGGAGGGGGCCCATCGCTGATCGCTGAGGGGGTGGTATTGGTACATATACCTGGCAACCGAACCTGCGAAGGTGGGAAATTTTTGGTGCCGACCCTTGCGCAAGCTGAACAGGAGAGTGGATGTTGTAGGCCGACGGTCTAAAGTTGATGAGATTGGCCGCGTGTAACACGGCATGGCCCCAACATGTAGTTGGTAAATTACAACCCTGAAGGAGCGGTCGGGCAATGAATTTAATTCTTTTAATTAATGCCTCGGCAAGTCCATTTTGTGTATGAACATGCGGTACCAAGTGCTCAACTTTGATTCCCATTGCCATGCAATAGTCATCGAACGCCTTTGAAGTAAATTCTCCGGCGTTGTCCATTTGAATAGACTTTATACGATAATCCGGGAAATCATTCCTCATTTGTATGATCTATGAGATCAATTTTGCAAAGGCATGGTTCCGTGTTGACAGCAGGCAAACATTGGACCATTTAGAGGAAGCATCAATGAGCACCATGAAGTACCGAAACGGCCCCGTGAGGGGCTGAATTGGACCGCATATGTCCCCTTGGATACGTTCCAAAAACGCGGGGATTTCATCCCTCACCTTGAGGGGCGATGGCCTAATGACTAAATTCCCCTTAGCACATGCGGAGCACACGAAATCATCGGGATTCGAGAAGTTCTTCACGTTAACATTATGGCCATGCGAGTTATTAATTATATTTCTCATCATCCTAAGTCCGGGGTGGCCTAACCTATCGTGCCAGAGGCAGAAGAGTTCAGAGCTTCTAAAAACGGTCTTGAGGGTAGTGTACACAGGCGGTGCTACTATTTTAGTGTAGTATAGCCCTGTGTCGAACGAAGGAAGCCTTTCGATAACATGTTTACCATTTGCAGCCCGCTTTGTGATAAGTAGGCACTCCTTGCCGTTCTCATCATCGGTCTCAGCATGAAAACCATTGGCGCGGATGTCTCTAAAGCTCAAAAGAGTACGAGTCGACTCCGGGTACAACAACGCATCATTAATGATCAAAGTTGTTCCCATAGGAAGTATAATAGTGGCTCGTCCGGAGCCAACTATGTGCGAACTGCAGCCGGCGATTGTCATAATACTTCCCAGAGATTTTTTAATAGACTCAAAGTACTTAGTTTCTCGTAAAATGGTATGTGTAGTTGCGCTATCGGCAAGGCACGTTTCTTCCATTCGGGCGCCACACGCGTTCTAAAATATGACATATAATTAATGTAATGAGGAAGACGCTACATTAATAATAAATGCACCCATTCTAGAACATAACATACTATCATGTATAAATAATGGAATAAATGAATAAATGTCATCCAATCGCCAAAGTAAAGAATAAGTTTATGCTCTCATAGAGCTTACAACCAAATCGAATTTATTCGAATTTATTGTATCAAATCACGGAATCATGATAACCAAAGGGGTATGCTAAGTAGACTCGGTGAAGAAGCCATTGACCTCAGCCGCAATCTCCATACTAGTGAGCTGATCCTCCTTAGAAATCATCTTGGAGGCAGCATCAACATCTAGTTGCGGCACCGCCGAGGCCACCATGTGGTCAACCTCCATGGCAACGTTGGCGTCACTAGAGACAGCCAAAGCCGCCGCGATGGGCACCACAGGGGTTGCCGCAATGGGCGCAGTAGGGGGCGTAAAGATCATCATGGGTGCCTAAAAGTGCGTTATATCGACTAGAGGGGGGTGAATAGGCGATTTTTATGAAATTCTTCACTGAGGAATTTGTCGGTGAGGAAATTCCTTAGCGAAGAACTACTAGCAGCGGAATAAGTACTCAAAGGTAAACATAACAGAATACACGCATAGTCATCATGATGAAATGAAGACAGGCACAGAGTACAGGAAGCGTAATCACAGGATAACACAGGATGAAGACAAACAGACTGAAGAAATTGAACTGAGGAAATTGAGAAAGTCTTCAGTCAAAGTCTTCAAACACAGATATGAACAAACATACAACACAGTTATGAGGAAATGAAAGAGTTGAGGAAATAGAACCAGTGAGCTTGGTGAACATAATGATTTGGTAGACCAGTTCCAACTGCTGTTTCAGTTGTACGTCTGGTTGGAGCGGCCGAGTATTTAAACTCGAGGACACACAGTCCCGGACACCCAGTCAAGGACACTTAGTCTAAGACACCCAGTCCTCACTGTATTCTCCTTGAACTAAGGTCACACAGACCTCGTCCAATCACTCGTGGTAAGTCTTCAGGCGTCTTCCAAACCTTCACAAACTTGGTCACCCGGCGATCCACAATTCCTCTTGGATGCTCTAGACCATGACGCCTAACCGTCTGGAAGAAGCACAGTCTTCAAAGGTAACAAGCATCAGATCCACTCAGGATCAATCTCTTCAGTGATGCTCAATCACTTGGGGTTTGTAGGTGTTTGGGTTTTGGGTTTTTGGTTTTTCCTCACTTGATGATTTTCACTCAAAGTCCTCGGAGAATGGGTTGCTCTCAAATGATAGGTGTCAGTTTCTCTCGGAGCAGCCAACCAGCTAGTGGTTGTAGGGGGCGGCTATTTATAGAATAGGGAGCAGCCTGACATGATAAGACATAAATGCCCTTCAATGATATGACCGTTAGGTGGATAGATATTTTGGGACAGCTGGCGCATAGCACATCAACGGTCGGAATTTTGAGTAGCAAAATCCTCAGGGCTATCATGTTCCTCACTGTGTAGGCAATCCGCACTTGCGAATTCCTAACTCCTCAGTCAGGACAAATTCCTCAGAGACCAGAAGAAGGCACGCGAGGTTCAGCATGATGAAAAAGTATCCACCTGTACACGCATTTAACATATAATATGAAGAATTTGAAATGCTTGATGAAATATGGTGCCTGATGAAATTCAGCATGCGTGCAATAATATTAACGAGGAATAAGCATGCAGAATAGTGCATCAAGAGTATCAGAGCATAGTGCATCAAAAGTACCAGAGCACCATCGGGTTTAAGATTACAACTCGATCTAATAAGGTTTCAGAAGAACGAGAGTTGTAACTTAGCAAAAAAATGTTGTATATGGGCGTTAAAATAGACCCGCTTGAAGACTAACTCAAATTTCTCCCCCTTTGTCATCGAATGACCAAAAGGATCGAAACTGAGGACTAACGCCCCTGAAGATAATCAAGTTGATGAAGGAGCGCCAGCGTTGTTGGGGTCATTGGTTGATGTAGGGACTGCCACAGTGTCATCCAAATCTTCATGTTCATCAGTGTTGCGCGATGAAGAATATGAGCTGGCCACCAGAGAAGGAACCTTGACCTTCTTGAATTTCTTCGGTGGAGGTGCAGACCAGTCAAAATCTTCATTAAGACCCATGTTCTTCAGATCTTCTTCACCATACAGATGTGACAGGATTGCCCAGGTGCGACCAAATACTTGATGGAGGTAGTAGTGGTTTTTCTTCACTGCATTGCGTGTGGCAGTCATGTTGTGAAGAAGTGAACCAAACTGACGCTTAACCCATTTGTGATTTTGATCCATCTTCTGGTGAAGACTAAGCAGAAGTTCCCGGTCTATCATCACGCGCGGAGCAGTGGCTTGAGGAGTGGACTTGGGAGCATTGGCAGAGTCATGGGTGGCAGAGTCATCATTGGTGGAATAAGATGCAGCTTTGCGAAACTGACCATCCAATGGACGAATGCCTTCATCAATTACAGCTAGTGCCTTGCCCTTTCCATCAACTGAGGAATATGTCTGCTTGAGGACTTCAATTGGGGGCAAGTAGCTGAGATGATTCTGGAAATCAGCTTTGTAGTTGAGTGAAGACCTTGTCCTGAGGAATCTCATAATCCAAGGTGCATAAGGCTTCAGCTCAAACGGAGACAGTGCAACATTGGCCATAGTCCTCATGAAGAAATCGTGATAATTGACAGGAATGTCATGAACGATGTTGAATACCAGATTCTTCATGATGCCGACAATTTCCTCATCAGATGAGTCGTGGCCTTTGATAGGACTGATTGTCCTCATAAGAATACGATAGACAATTCTGGGCACGTACAGGAATTCCTTCACGAGGAATTTGGTTCATGGTGCCTGACCTGGTTTCAAAGGCTTCATCAGCACCTGCATGTAATGATGAGTGAGCTCAGGTTCACTGTAGATGCAGCGAGCTTCTTCAAGGGGAGGACTGAGTGGTAGAGCACGAAGCAATTCAGAGGCTGGTACAGTGTAGTGAGTGTTTTCAGACATCCAGTCCAGCATCCATGAATTCACATCTTCAGCATTTCCAGTGATATGCAGCGTTGCATAGAATTGAAGAATTAGTTCTTCATTCCAATCGCAGATGTCAGAGCAAAAGTTGAGCAGTCCAGCGTTGTGAAGAACACTGAGGACTGGTGCGAAACACGGCAGAGATTCCATATCCACGTGAGGAATATGCTCATGGTAGAAAATCTTCTCCTTGTTGAACAGCACCGAGGAATAGAAATTGGCTTGACTAGCAGTCCAGAAACGCCTCTTCCTAATGCGAGCAGAGTCATATGGGTTGTAATCTTCGAAGAATACGTGCTCGCCGAAGAAATCATCAGCCTTGAACTTTTGCTTGCGTGAGAATGGATCCTTTGGCTTCGGCAGAGGAGTGTCAGTGAGTTGCATCACGACCTCAGGAATCTCAATCGCAGGTTCTTCAGGCTGAGGAATTTCTGGTTCTTCCTCAGTGGCAGTCTGCGTTGTTGGTTGTTCAGCAGCATCAATTTCTTCAGCGCTAGTGGCTGGAATTTCCTCATGGACAGATGCAGTGGGATGAGTTTCCTCAGAGCCCATGTGAACAGTTTGTGTGGGGGACTGAGGAATTGCTGTAGAGGGGTGAACATTGGAGAGTTTGGATGCTGACTTTCCCAGAATTCATCACTGATTATGGGTGTGGAGCAGCCAATGTCCACATCTTCATCTTCCATTTCTTCAATGCCAGCCTCTTCAGCTATGACCTGAGGCATAGGCGAGGAGATGATAGGTGTTGAAGGGATCGCATCCACTTCAATTTCTTCATCCAACGGTTCAGACGAAGCAGCAGAAGGAGTTTCTTCATCAGATCCGCCGGGGATCACATATTCTTCATCAAAAGGAACAAGGTCCTTTGATGGCCTGGTTGAGATGGGAACATCATCAATCGGATGTGCAAATGAACTTGTCATAGGCTTCATTTTCTTCGGAGCTGAAGAATCTGAAGCAGCTGATGCTTTCTTTTTCTTCACTGCAGCACGCTCTGCAGCCTTGGTCTTCTTCGCATCTGATGCAGATGGAAGGATTGGAGTTGAAGTTGGTGCATGAGCAGCTGAGGAATCTGGTTGTTTTTCGTCAGGCACAACTGATGCAGTTGCCCTGAGTTCTTCAGTTTCTTCAGGCACACCACTAGTGGGTGCCCTGTCAATTTCTTCAGTGGCTGGAATGCAGTCATCAGCCCTGGAACTCACATTTTCTTCAGCAGCCTGATTGTCATCAGCGGTGCTGGCATGTTCTTCAGTTGGCTGAGCAGATGCTTCAGCCTGAGGAATTTCCTGTTGCGTTGGGGCAGCAACATTTGAAGTGAACTGTTCAGTTATCTTTACAAATCTAACTTTGACTCCTTGCCAATCAGCATAGTAGGCTTGGAAGTCATCGCTGAGGGTTTTGATTTCAGATTGGATTTTTACAAGTTCATCAGTTGTCATAGTGACAACGTTGTTCTTCAAAAATTTCTCTTTCTTGTACTGGGCCTTCTTGATCTGCCTGGCCTGATCATATTTCTATTTCTCCTCTTGGATGAAATGAGTCAGCATATGATTTTGACCAAGCGTCAGCTTGAAGTCAGGCATAGGAGTATTTGGGTCCTTGTGCCAGAGATCAATGTAGTCGAGGATCAGCTTGGGATCCAAAAGCAGTGGCACAGGTGTGCCTTTGGCTCTAGCAGCCCTAACTTGTCTGTCTCTGATGATTTTTGCAAGTTCATCATCATCAGCTTCATCTTCTTCAGGTGGCTCTTGGAAGGCGACCTGTTTCTTCTTAGGACTTGGCCGAGGACCTCGTCCAGCAGTTGCCTTGGTCTTCAGTAGAGTGGGGCCAGATGAAGAATTTGATGCAGCTGAGGAGCTTGCTAAGACACCAGAGGCAATGGAGATGCCTGCAGTCCTTTGGTACGAGGCCAGATGCGCAGGTGCTGAGGACTTTGTCGGAAAGGCTGAGGACTTTGGAGGAGGTGCTGAGGATTTTGAAGGAGCACCTTGAGGGATTGGTCGTGAGGACTTTGAAGAGTCTGGCCGTGAGGGCGCAGCTGAGGAACTTGGTCGTGAGGGCACTGTTGGTGAAGCACTTGGCTTACGAGCAGGCTTCTTAGGCATGGATTTCCTCAGCTTGACCGAGGCCTCAGCAGAGGCAGCAGCAGCAGCAGCAGAGTCTTCATTAAATTTCCTCACTGCTTCTCTGGCTTGCTTAGCCAACTTGCCTTGGCGCTTGGCCCATTCATCAGGATAGTCCTCGCCGCGCTTGAGGCTGGTGGGATCTGCTATTTGGTCAGGTGCCAGTGGTGCTCTTGGGCATGGAGGATTGAGTGCGAATTTCTTCATATACTTAGGAGTGACATATCTGTACTCCCTCCATTCTCTTGTCCATCTCCTCTCTATCTTCTGAATGTGCACTTTGCGCTCATTCTTGGTTTCCTCAGTAGGTGTGCAGTACCCAACATATATGTCATCAGGGATTTCAAACGCTGTATTTACCTCAGGCCTCTTTCCTCCCTTCTGTGGCCTTTTACCATCAGCCATTTTCTTCAGTTGAGGAATTTGAACAATTGAATTCTCTGAAGAAGTATGCAACTTTTCTTCGAGGAACGCTGCAAATGAGTTAAGTTGATGAGAACCTAGTGATTCAGCAGCTGACATGTGTACCTGTGAACAGAGTATAGTTGCGAGGAATTTGGAGAGGTCATATGCGTTCTCAGAAGGTTTTTTTCAAAAAGAACAAGTTTGAGGAATTTGACCAGATGAGTCTTGAAGATTTTCACTAAGCGTTCTTTGTCTTAGGTTCCAGAGCTGTATAGATCGAAGATCCACACAATTGAGGAATCTTGAAGAAAAATGATGCTTAGAGAAACGAATCAAGAACATATGACTTTGTGAGGTATTCAGTGTGTGAAGATATGAAGAAAAACACTTTTGAAGATTTTGTAGATAATCATTCGAATCAACGAGGGCAGTAAAAGTAACTTTTATTTACCCTGGACGAAGAACACGACGAACTAGAGTGAGGAGACGTGAAGTTCGTCTGTGCAGATCTTCCACGCCCTAACTTGGCGGAGGAAGACGGCTACGGCGGCGGCGGAGTGAAGATGTCCGCGGTCGGCGCAAGTACGTCTGCGACGAGGTCGAGGCAGTGAAGCTCTTCCTCACCGGCGGCGATGAAGTAGCGGCGACGCTAGGGTTTGAGAAGCTCGAGCTGAGTAAAAGAAGTGAGGAAGGGAAGGAGGGGTATTTATAGCCACGGTGAAAAACTGCTCGCCCAAAGAAATTGGACGAACGTGCCCCTGACCCTTCTCATTCGCATGACATGTGTCACCCATGTAGTGAGAGGTGGAGATCATGTTAGATCATGGGTGAGTGGATAAGTGTATCGTGGGATGCGGAACGGTTTGAGCGGCAAAGCCGAAAATTTAGATAAGATAGATTTTAAAGTTCCGTTCGCAATTTCTTCAGCTGACAAGGACACAGTGAAGATTTTGAACGAGTTTCAAATAGAACGCACATGAAGAATTTGTGAATAGATTGGGTTGAGTATAGCATAGAGGGGAAGGGTCCGATCACATTCACTTAGCAGAAAACCAACTTGAAGAAATAGCAATAAGTGAATGTTGTAGAGGACATAAACTCATATATATATATATCCAATGAAGAAAAATGACAGAACCAGTGAAGACTATGCAAAGTTGAAGAATATGAATAATTTGAGAAATTTCAACTTTTGGTGGTGGCGTGACCCACCGTATAAGAATGATGATTTCAGACACCGCGTATAATTATCGTAGGGTTCTGAGAATCAAATTCTTCATTAATTTCTTCACACTAAGAGTGTTATTCTTCATTGATTGAAGTAAAACGTTTCTTCATGTGTTGCACATCTAAGTCATCAATTTCGCATAAGTGTTAGGATGAGTGTCCTTTTCACAGAACATTCGAAGATTCTAGGATATTTAGCTCACACCGCAACTTGCTAAATCTCTTCTCATCCAAGGGCTTTGTGAAGATATCGGCTAGCTGTTCTTCAGTCTTCACATGCTCAATAGAAATGCCGTCCTTCAAGACATGATCTCGAAGAAAATGATGACGAATCTGAATGTGCTTTGTCTTCGAGTGCTGAATTGGGTTGTGAGCAATCTTGATGGCACTCTCATTGTCACAGAAGAGAGGCACATTCTTCATGTTGACGCCGTAGTCCTTGAGAGTTTGCTTCATCCATAGCAATTGAGCACAGCAAGAACCAGCGGCAATGTACTCAGCTTCAGCAGTAGATAGTGATACGCAGTTCTGTTTCTTCGAGGACCAACAGACCAAAGATCGTCCGAGGAAATGACATGTACCAGATGTTGACTTGCGATCCACACGATCACCAGCATAGTCAGAATCAGAATATCCAACAAGATCAAAAGCCGAGCCTTTGGGGTACCATAATCCAAGTGTTGGTGTGTGAGCTAGATATCGAAGAATATGCTTCACAGCCTTATGGTGTGATTCCTTCGGTGCAGCTTGAAATCGGGCACACATGCAAACACTAAGCATTATATCTGGCCTAGATGCACATAATATAATAAGGAACCTATCATGGAGCGGTATACCTTATGATCGAATTCAATACCATTTTCGTCAGTGCACAGATGGCCATTTGTGGGCATAGGAATTTTGACGCCTTTGCAATCTTGCATGCCGAATTTTCTCAGTACATCCTTGAGGTATTTCTCCTGAGATATGAATATGCCATTGTGTTGTTGACGAATTTGAAGACCTCGGAAGAATTTCAACTCTCCCATACTAGACATTTGATATTCTTCACTCATCATATAGGCAAATTCATCACTATAATGTTGGTCAGTACAACCAAAGATAATATCATCAACATATACTTGGCACACAAACAATTCACCATCATATTAGTGAAAAGAGTAGGGTCGAGTGAACCGGGTTTGAAGCCTTTCTTCATGAAGAGTTCCTTCAAAGTATCATACCAAGCCCGTGGGGCCTGCTTGAGGCCATAGAGGGCCTTGTTGAGTCTGAAGACTTTGTCAGGATTCTTTGGATCTTCAAAACCTGGGGGTTGAGCAACATATACTTCTTCCTCAAGCTTACCATTGAGGAATGCACTTTTCACATCCATTTGATATAGAGTGATATCATGATGGTTAGCATAAGAAAGTAATATGCGAATAGCCTCAAGTCTAGCAATAGGTGCAAAAGTTTCATCAAAATCAATTCCTTCAACCTGTGTGTAGCCTTGAGCTACAAACCGTGCCTTATTCCTCACCACAAGGCCATTTTCATCTTGCTTGTTGCAGTATATCCACTTTGTGCCGATGATATTGTGCTTGCGAGGATCTGGACGTTTGACCAGTTCCCAGACATTGTTGAGCTCGAACTGATGTAATTCCTCTTGCATGGCCTGAATCCACTCAGGCTCCAGAAATGCATCATCTACCCTAGTGGCTCTGTAATAGAGACAAAATCATACTGCCCACAAAAGTTAGACAAATGTGAAGCTTTTGAGCGTGTGAGAGGACCTGGCGCTTTGATGTCATTGATGATCTTTCCAACTTGCACTTCTTTTGCAATGCGAGGATGAGCTGGTTGTCGTTAAAGAATTTGATCAGTGTTTTCTTCAGCATTTTCTTCAGGTGCATTAGCTCGACGTTCTTCATGTTCTGGAATGAATTCTTCAGCAGATTCTTCAGTAGGAATGACATCCTCAGTAGCCTTGAACTTGATAGTTTCCTCAGGTGCTGGTTCATCTATCACAGTAGGTAGGTGCTCTCTTTGCGAGCCATTAGTTTCATCGAACCGCACATCTACAGTTTCAACAACTTTGTGAAGAACGTTGTTGAAGACTCTGTAGTTGTGCGAGTCCTTTCCGTAACCAAGCATAAAACCTTCATGTGCTTTCGGTGCAAATTTTGACTTGTGATGAGGATCTCTAATCCAACATTTAGCACCGAAGACTTTGAAATAATTTACATTGGGTTTCTTATCAGTGAGGAGTTCATAGGCAGTCTTTTTGAAGAATTTGTGAAGATATACTCTGTTGATGATGTGGCACGCAGTATCAATTGCCTCAGTCCAGAAACGACGAGGCGTTTTGTATTCATCAAGCATAGTGCGAGCCATCTCAGCAAGAGTCATGTTCTTGCGCTCCACGATGCCGTTCTGCCGAGGAGTGTAAGGAGCAGTTAACTCATGAGTAATACCAAGTTCATCAAGATAGTCATCGAGACCAAAATTCTTGAACTCAGTGCCATTGTCACTTCTGATGTGCTTGATCTTCACATCAAAGTTGGTTGAAGCCCTCGAGGAAAATCATTTGAAGACTTTCTGCACTTCATGTTTGTAAGTAACAAGATGTACCCATGTGTAACGAGAATAATCATCAACAATAACGAAGCCATATTGAGATGCTTCATTTGAGATAGCAGAATAATGATTAGGACCAAAGAGATCCATGTGAAGCAATTCAAATGGGCGAGTGGTGGTCATGATAGTCTTCGCTGGATGCTTGGCCTTGGTCATCTTCCCAGCTTCACAGGCTCCGCATAGGTGATCCTTGAGGAATTTGACATTCTCGATGCCAATGACATGCTTCTTCTTCTTCGCAAGCGTGTGCAAATTCCTCATGCCTGCATGACCAAGTCGTCGATGCCAGAGCCAGCCTTCTGAAGCTTTTGCAAGTAAGCACACGGTTGGTTGTGGTCCTGTAGAGAAATCAACAATATACAGGTCTCCTCTCCTAAAGCCTTCGAAGACTTTGGAATTGTCAGCTTCCATAACCACAACACAACGGTACTTGCCAAAGACAACAACCATATCAAGATCACAAAGCATTGAGACAGACATAAGGTTGTATCCTAAGGACTCAACAAGCATGACTTTGTCCATGTGTCGATCCTTTGTAATCGCAACCTTACCTAGACCCAATACCTGACTTTTGCCTTTGTCAGCAAATATGATATGCTTCAGATGCGATGGTGATAATGGAGCATCCATCAATAGATTCTTGTCACCAGTCATGTGGTTTGTACATCCACTATCGAGGACCCACTCAGTGGCTTTGGGTTGATCATCCTGCAGATGAATTAGTGCAGCTTACAAACTCATATACTTCATCAGTGAAGAATATGACATCAATTCACCAGATCAATTTCATCAAGTAAAAGAACTGATAAAGCAATATGAGGACGTGAGAAATGAAAGTTCATTTCTTCATGATTAGCCTGCGTCCTTTCAGGCATACTCAGGTCTCCAGCAAATTCTTCAGACGATTATGTGCGTCTGGAGACCTGACCCTGCAGAAGAGATTAGTTCTTTTTCTTCACCACCCACATCTGAAGGGGTGGCAAAGAGTTTATCATTCTGCGAGCTCCATACGAGAAGGATGGCATAGAAGCCAGTCCATTTCATTTCACATAAGAGGGGTTAGAGTAAGCATAAGAGTAAGCAGAGAAATTCTTCGAGGACTTGTGGACATAATGATTTGAAGAATAATGCACATATCCATAATCCTTAGATCTTCCCTGCGAAACAGACGGATTAGCACGATGATGTTCATATGAGGAATTTGGTTCATATGAAGAATTTGATCTGGGGTTCCTATTCTTCACAGGTGGTGTCATGATGACATTCACCTGAAGATTTTCAAGGCATCTTTTGGGAACCCAGATTTTCTTCATAGGAGAGCCGTTCCTGCAGTTAGTTCCAACATATCTAGCAAATACTTTACCATTCTGATTTTTGAATAGCTTATAGTTGGAGTCAATTGACTCATCATCAGAATGGGGAGATTCACATGCAAATCCATATAAGTTAGATGGATTAACTGGAGGTCCCTTTGCAGCAACCCATGTAGTTTTGGGGTACCGCTCAGGCTTCCAATATGTACCATCAGCATTGATTTTCCTGTCAAAGGCGATACCCTCTTTCCTAGGGTTCCTGTTGAGAATCTGCTTTTTAAGCACATCACAAAGAGCCTGATGCCCTTTGAGGCTTTTGTACATGCCTGTCGTGTACAATTCCTTCAGCCCTGCATCATCAGTGATACTAGCAATGTCCTCAGATGAGGAATTAGTGATAGCAGAGGCATGTGAGGAATTTGAAACATTAGCAGCATTTGAACATTCAGGTGAAGAATTAGCAGATTTACGTTCAATGCACTTCAAGCATGGAGGAACAAATTCTTCCTGAGATGTGCTGATTTGTTGAGAAAGTAATGAATCGCGCTCCTTCTGAAGATCTTCATAAATCACTCTTAGCTTCTCAAGATCTTGCTTTCTTTGAAAAAATTCATAAGAAAGCTTCTCATGATCCGCTAAGAGAGTGTTATGATGACTTTGAAGTTTGTCAAGCTTGGACTGAAGTCTCTGAAGATTTTCAGTCAAAGTTTCAGTGCGATCCATTTCTTCACCCAACATATCATCACTTTTATTTAGTATGTTTTGAACCTTTTCTAAAGCCCTTTGTTGTTTTATAGCAATCTTAGCAAGTTTAGAATAGCTGGGCTTAAGGTTTTCATCAGATTCATTCACACTTGATTCAGAGGAGGTGTATTTGAGTACCTTGGCACCCTTTGCCATGAAGCAATAGGTGGGGGAGTAGTCATCATCCCCTTCATCAGCCTTGTTGGTGAGGTCATTTTCCTCAGTGTTGAAGATAGACTTGCTGACGAATGCAGTAGCGAGAGCAAGGCTCGCCACTCCGGATTCAGACTCCTCAGATGACTCCTCTTCCTCATTTTCTTCAGATTCAGCCTCAGAGTCCATCTCCTTGCCAATGAATGCCCTGGCCTTCTTGGAGATGCTCTTCTTCTGATATGAAGGCTTTGAGGATTTTGATGATGAGGATTTTGTGGATTTCTTCTTTTTCTTCGCATCATCAGAACTGTAATCCTTGTATTTCTTCTTCTTTGATTCCTTTTCCCACTGAGGACAATCTTGAATGAAATGTCCAGGTTTCTTGCATTTGTAACAGAGCCTCTTCTTGTAGTCACTGGATGAGGAATCATTGCTCCTTGAGGATCTTCCAAGGCGACCACGTCTTGAGAACTTTTGGAACTTCTTCACGAGCAGAGCCAGATCATGGCTCAGTTCGTCAGGATCACCAAGGCTGCTACCAGAGTCTTCATCTTCGGACTCAGATACTGCCTTGGCCTTCAGTGCACGTGTTCTGCCATAGCTTGAACCATAGAGATCTCTCTTTTCAGCAAGTTGGAACTCATGAGTATTTAGCCTCTCGAGAATATCAGCGGGATCAAGTGACTTGTAATCAGCACGTTCTTGTATCATCAATGCCAGAGTGTCAAACGAGGAATCAAGCGATCTCAGCAATTTCTTCACCACCTCATGGTCGGTGATGTCAGTGGCACCAAGTGCTTGAAGCTCGTTTGAGATGTCAGTGAGGCGATCGAAGGTTTGTTGAACATTTTCATTGTCGAGTCTTTTGAAGCGGTTGAAGAGATTGCGAAGAACATCAACTCGAGAGTCACGCTGAGTTGAGACTCCTTCATTCACTTTGGAAAACCTGTCCCAGATAAACTTCGCTATTTCCAAAGCACTCACTCTGCCATACTGTCCTTTGCTCAGATGGCCACATATGATATTCTTCGCTTGAGAGTCGAGTTGCTTGAATCTCTTCACATCGGCAGCATTCAGAGAAGGTGTGACTGAGGGAACACCATTTTCCACAACATACCATAGATCGTTATCAATTGCTTCAAGGTGCATTCGCATCTTATTCTTCTAGTTGGGGTAGTCCGTCCCATCGAAGGTAGGACACCCAGCAGAGACCTTGATCATACCTGCGGTCGACATAACTAAAACTCCAGGCGGTTAAACCAAAATCACACAGAATAAGGGAATACCTTGCTCTGATACCAATTGAAAGTGCGTTATATCGACTAGAGGGGGGTGAATAGGCGATTTTTATGAAATTCTTCACTGAGGAATTTGCCGATGAGGAAATTCCTTAGCGAAGAACTACTAGCAGCGGAATAAGTACTCAAAGGTAAACATAACAGAATACAAGCATAGTCATCATGATGAAATGAAGACAGACACAGAGTACAGGAAGTGTAATCACAGGATAACACAGGATGAAAACAAACAGACTGAAGAAATTGAACTGAGGAAATTGAGAAAGTCTTCAGTCAAAGTCTTCAAACACAGATATGAACAAACATACAACACAGTTATGAGGAAATGAAAGAGTTGAGGAAATAGAACCAGTGGTGAAGACAATGATTTGGTAGACCAGTTCCAACTGCTGTCTCAGTTGTACGTCTGGTTGGAGCGGCTGAGTATTTACACTCGAGGACACACAGTCCCGGACACCCAGTCAAGGACACTTAGTCCAAGACACCCAGTCCTCACCGTATTCTCCTTGAACTAAGGTCACACAGACCTCGTCCAATCACTCGTGGTAAGTCTTCAGGCGACTTCCAAACCTTCACAAACTTGGTCACCTGGCGATCCACAATTCCTCTTGGATGCTCTAGACCATGACGCCTAACCGTCTGGAAGAAGCACAGTCTTCAAAGGTAACAAGCGTCGGATCCACTCAGAATCAATCTCTTCAGTGATGCTCAATCACTTGGGGTTTGTAGGTGTTTGGGTTTTGGGTTTTTGGTTTTTCCTCACTTGATGATTTTCACTCAAAGTCCTCGGAGGATGGGTTGCTCTCAAATGACAGGTGTCAGTTTCTCTCGGAGCAGCCAACCAGCTAGTGGTTGTAGGGGGCGGCTATTTATAGCCTAGGGAGTAGCCCGACATGATAATACATAAATGCCCTTCAATGATATGACCGTTAGGTGGATAGATATTTTGGGACAGCTGGCGCATAGCACAACAACGGTCGGAATTTTGAGTAGCAAAATCCTCAGGTCTATCATGTTCCTCACTATGTAGGCAATCCGCACTGGCGAATTCCTAACTCCTCAGTCAGGACAAATTCCTTAGAGAACAGAAGAACTTCGTCTCTGTCACTGAAGAAATTGACTGAACTGTATGAGATTTCCAATGGCTTCACTCGAAGGGATTGGTAGGTGTAGGCTTTTGAGTTGAGCATCACATGGAAATTTTTCCTTAGTATTTCCTCGACCCCTTTAACAGTACGATGTTTCCTATGACTCAAGAAAGAGAAAAACAAAACTATGAAAACGAAAGTCTTCAAGCTTCATATTCCTCGCATGAATATCAAGTCTTCACGGACACACCAATTTCTTCACTTTAAAAGTCTTCATGAAAGTCTTCAGAAATACCAAAATCTTCAGTCAAAGATATTCATTTTTAGGGGTCGACTTTTCCTGTAAATATAAAACTCCTCATAGACTTATAGACTTGTGTACACTCACACACGCATTAGTCCCTTAACCTATAAGTCTTCAATACACCAAAATCACTAAGGGGCACTAGATGCACTTACAGTGCCGCCATGGGCGCCAGTGGTGCTCCCTCCTGAACCAAGGCGAGGTGCATCTCACGCGCCTTCCGGGCCTTATATGCATCAACGACCTCCTGTGGTGCGCGACACTGGCGGGAGAAATGCTCCACCGAGCCACACCGAAAGCAGTCCTGAGGCCTCTGCCCCCCCTTGCCCGGCTTTTGCTGCTTAGCCGGGGCGGAGGGCTGAGGGCCCTTCTTCTTGCCCTTGCGGCCCCTCTTCTTCTGTTGAGGCTTGCGAACTTTGAGAGCATTCACCTCCTGACGAGAACTCCCCCCAAGTGGTTGCGCGGCAAAGTTCTTTTTCAGAACCTCGTCCTGCGCCTCTGCCACCTGGAGGACGTCAATCAACTCTGAATACCTCGTGTAGTTTCCCTGGCGGTAGTTCCGTGCGGACAGGACCGCGTCAGGGTGGAAAGTGGATAGGGTTTCTCAATCTTCTGAGTGTCGGTAATCTGAGTACCACACATCTGAAGAGTCGTACAAATTCGGTGTAGAGCCGAATTGTACTCCCCAACCGTCTTGAAGTCCGCAAACCTCAGACGGATCCACTCTGCCTCTGCACGTGGCTTAACAGCGTACTTCAGCCGCTCAAACCGCTGCTTAAGAGCGGTCCAAAGGCCAGAAGCACTCCGTTCAGCCATATACTCATCTTTCAGAGTAGGTGACAGGTGATGACGGAGAAAATGCAGAGCCTGCGCATTCTCAGTTTCAAACTTGGGATCGGTGGGGGCCAGCTGGGTCCCCTTATCGATCGCCCTCAGGAGGGTTCTGCCCTGGAGAAAAATCTCACAGTCCGAAGCCCATGACAGGTAGTTCATCCCCGTTTGGGCCAACTCAGCAAACTCTTTGTGGACAATTCCGGCCATCTGCAATTTATGCAAAAATCATGAGATTACAGCAGGTAATCTTTTGCACAAATGCGATGTTGATAAACTTATTCAATTAAAATGACGTTCCAATATTTAAAACATGCTGTTATATGACTTACTAAATGATTAAGAGTGCTAAACAATTAATCTACAACAGTAAAATCATATAATAATATCATGTTACAAAGGATAGCATGTTAAGCGCATCTCGTATGCCGAAACTAGCCCAAAAATTGAATTCCCGAGGCATTTTTAAGCCCAAATACGTGTTTTCAGTGAAAACAGACAGTTCCAGGGGCTTCTACGCGAAATATTACAGCAGGAATAAAACATGCGTAAAATCTAGAAACTACGGGGGCTAAATTGCAAAAATCTCGCGCTACAGCCGGCGCCCCTTTTTTTGTATGGAGGGACACCCACAGCCGCGGCCCATCCGGCCCAGGAGCCAGCAGGGCCGGCCCAGCAGTCGACAGCCTTTCCTGTAGGGACGCTAGGGTTTCCCCTAGCGCCCGCATCGGGGTGCGGTGGCGGCACGCACGCGGGTGCGGCCGGGGCTGGCCAGGCGCCACGGCTCGCCGGAGCGGCGACCAGGGCCGGCCAGGGCAGCCTGCGGCCACGGCGCGGCCGGCACGGCCAACGGCCACGGCGCGGCAGCGCGGGCACGGCGGCCCTCGAAGCAGGGCATGGCGGCTGCGCGTGCAACGGGCACGTGAACGCGGCGATAGCAGGACGTGGTGGCGGCAGCCAGCGGCACGACGCCGGCGACCAGCGGGGTCGCTGCCAGTATGTCTCGGGATGCGATCTTCGTCGCGTTCATCCGGAACTCCGACGGCGCATGGCACATCTGGTGCTTTTGCGGCGGTACCGCGACCATCTGGATCGCGATGCGCACTGACTCCCTATAGTGCAGTCGACAAGTTCCTCTTAGTCCAAGAACATCGACATTGGTCGGCGACGTATTCGTCAGCTCGGTTCTTGGGAGGAAAATCCACACCATAGGTAGATGAAATCCGAAAAATAAACTAATCGCAAAAATGGAATCGCGGTAACGAGAGGAATCCATTTTTGCCAAAAGGGGGATCGGATCTTATACCTCCGCGGGATCGACGAAAGCCTGTGTGATGCAGGCTTGACGGAGAGTTGATGGAGCAAAGCATGCTGATAACGTGTTCCGCAACTCCGTCGGCGAGTCCGGTCCGAGGTTGCGGAGCGAGGGCGAGCGTCGTAGACGAAGTAGTCGAACACGCGAAAGTAAATGACACAGAGAGATATGGAGGAGGCCAGCTTTATTAATCAATGATCAAAGATTACAATGATAGCTCCTCGTTGCTTTATATAGGGACTCCAGGGTCAAGGGATAAGTACCCACTTAACGTAAAGTGGGGGAAACGGGAGGGGCTACCCCGTGCGATACGCACGAGGCTGCCGCCACCCCTCGGTGGCCCCGGTTTCCCAACAATATTGATCAAAAGTGGGCTAGGATCCCAGATGTTTACATAGACAAAAATTTCAGAAACAGGGGGATAAACAAGGCTAGGGAGCGAGAGCTCTCAGCTAGGAATCTACATCGGCTTGATCATCGCGACGTAGGTGGGCGCGCCGCAGCTCGGCGTCCTCCCTACAGCACCGCAGGACCCAGGTCATGGACGGAGCCTGTCGTTGGAAAACCACGGTGTTGCGGTGCTTCCACAGCTGCCAGCAGCAAAGCATCACAAACTCCAGGGCAGAGTCGACGGCGTTTCTCCCTGCCTCAGCCATGGAGTGTAGGTGGCAAACCGAGGCCCCATCAGGGCACATCCCGATTTTTTGCCAGAACTGTCCCGCGAATGGACAGGAGAACAACAAGTGGTCGGCTGTCTCGAGGGGGGCGGGGCAGAGGGGGCAGCCGGCCTCATCCGCAGCGAGGATGCACTTCCGCAGCAGGACGTCGCGCGTGTGAATGCGCTGCTGAACCAGAAGCCAGCAGAAGAACTTGATTCGGGATGGCACCCGCGCACCCCAGATCATGGCAGCATAGGGCACGGTCACCCCGCCAAACTGCAGGAGGCCGTAGACCGTGCTGGAGGACATGCCTCCCCCGCGCGCCTTCGCACGGACCAGCTGACGCTCGTCGGGGCCCGATTTGTTGGGGGCCTCAGCCAGCAACATCTGCATAGTCAGCAGCTCGCGCGCGCCCATCGCCGTGAGCCGGGGGACCAGGAAAGCGGCGATGCCACGCCGTCGCACCTGCCAGACCGTGGCCTCCCTGTCGACGGAGTGAGAGAGGAGAGCAGGGAAGGCCGAGGCGATTGCTCCACAGGGAAGCCAGCAGTCCCACCAGAAGAAGCAGGACCTCCCGTCCCCCACGTCCACCTTTGAGAGGGCCCGGTAGAGGGGCAGCAGCTTGACGAGGGTGACTCGGTGCTCGCCAAGCACCAGCTCGCCACGCGACAGGAGAGAGCAGCCGCCCGCACCCGCCCAGATCCAAGATGCCCATCTGGACGGAGGAGCGGCGTGAAGCCGGTGTATCATCTTCAGCAGCAGGCACTCATTCTGGGTAGCCAGGTCTCGTACCCCCCGTCCTCCTTCAGATTTGGCACGACAGACCTGTTTCCAGGCGACTAGACATTGAGCGCCCGTGGCCCGCTCAGCGATGTTCCAAAGGAAGGAACGGCGGACACGTGTGTAACTGTAGGCACAGGAATTGCGATTGCTTGGAAAATAGTGGTCGATTTTGATTAGCAGGCTTGCAAGACATGAAAAGGCGTAGTTGGTAACCTGGGGGAAATTAGGAACCCTAGATATGAAACGTTGATGCTTTGAAGTGATTCAAGGGACGCTGATTCAGAGTTAAGATTGTCTGTCGAGGTGAATGCCCCGATGTCACCATTGGCACTGATGAGGGTGTGACTGTAGTTTCACAACTGGAGGCTCTCCTGCCAGTGGCGTGCGGATCATGCTGCGGTCATTAGAAAGAAGCCCAACCCTGTTGTCCTGACGCAGGTTCCACGGCTCGTATATAATAGTAGAACTAATGTTATCACCAATCAATGCATCTATGTAAAATAAAAATCTCTTTCGGCCAAAACAATATAGAAGCAGATGTTTAATGTATAATTTTGTTGAATTGAGGTCCGCTTAAAGGGGGTGTACTGAAGATAATTTTTATTCGAATATCTGAATCATAGAACTGAACTGAGCCATGCTCAAAGCCCTTACCTGAATCGTAGAACTGAACCGAGCCCTGCTCAAACCCCCGGCTTCAGTTTATATATCTATATCAGTGCGCATAAGGGCCCAAAATTCACAGTAAATGAGTAAAATGCCAGCTGCACACAGGCAAAAAAAAAGTTCGATAATTTTGATTCAGTCGTTTAAGATCCGAATAGAGAATCTTATATACGAGGACAGATGCACATCCTGCAAAGTTTTGTTCATGGCCATAGCATATAATTTTGTTACGATCCGAAAAGAAATGAACCCCACACACATCTAGTCCCGAAGAAACAGACGAGTTTTGGCTCAGAGCACGCAGTGGATTTCAATGCCTTCAAAGCGTTTAGACTTGTGGTTGATCATCTTGAGCCCGTCGCCACAACGCACAACCTCGACGCCCGTCAAGATGGTAAGGTCATTGACCACCATCTCATCATCTAGCCCGTGTAAAGGGTAGCCTGCTGCATTACATGGTGTGCGCCACTGGATATTTTGAAAGCTGGTGGTGATGCAGAACTTGCCTGAGCCAAGGTTGAGTAGGTGCCTCTGCCATGTCGACCACTTGTCGGACAACGGATCGAGATAGTTCCAGGTGCGGTGCTCCACGGGTGGCCAGGAAGACAGGTCGAAGGCACCCAGACAGTGGTGGGTGTTGCCGACGGCAGCATTGACGCCAAACCAGAGGCCAAGCTCAGGGACGTACTCCGCGGCGCCATGGAAGGGCAGCGCCCAGCTTCCAGCCTGCCTCCACTCACCTTTCACCGTGTCAAAGGCATAGGCTCCGGCGTCCACAGACGACACACACAGAGTGGTCTCATCGACCACCGCCGCCGCGGAGGGGTGGAAGACCGCTCTCCTGTGGAGGTCAGGCAGGTATGGTCCACGCATCGGCGGCGAGGGCAGATGTTGCCAGTGCCACCTCCGTTCAATCCCAGCGGATGGACCCCTGGCGGAGCCGTTCCTCCCGTACTCCAAGACCTCAAACAAGACATTCCTCGGTTCTTTGCTCAAGACATAGTGCTGTTCGTCGTCGTCTTGGCTCCCAGGCCTGGTCATGGACAAGGAGATTGAGTCCCTCTGTTTGCAGAAGTTAGTGTCGGGCATGGCAACGACGGCGTCTATGTCAATGTCGTACATCACGGCATTGCCGCAAGTGGGGGCGAACATGACACGGCCCTCTGCCTGCCCTTTGAGCAGGGAGAAGAAGTGAAAGTCCGTCGCGCCCTCCATCTTTGGCGGCGTCGAGAAGTTGATCTTGTGCTCGGGCAGAGGCTCCAAGCTCGGGATCGCCGACGGTAATCCCTTCTTGTTGTTACTCGCCTTTTCCGCGGCTGCTGCTGAGCGGTGGAAGAGATGCTGCTTGAGGTTGACCCGGAGCAGCGAATAAAATTTACAGCCGTAATCGCGCACTATCACGTTGGCAAACTCACGATTCATCGTCCTCGCCGAACTAACAACCCAGCGAGCTAGGCAGTAGTCGAGTATCCTGACTATCAAGAGATACGAGTTATACACCTCTAAAAGTTGTTGAAACCAAATATATCTGGATTAATCTCAGTAGAAAGTTGTTGTAACTTCTTACCTGCAGCAGCGGAATCAAATCCCGTATGCCTCCAATCCCAAAATTTACCTCTAGCTAAGACCCACCGAACGCGAATCAATTCTGAAAGCCCTGGTGTTCCTAGCAGGATGAATGGGGCAGACAGAAGGCGGCGGCGGCGGTGGCGGAGGAGGAGGAGGGGAGGGGCGGCGAGATTTATATGGGGGGCGCGGCGAGTCTGACGGAGACCTCTTTTTTTTTTTTTTTGAGGGGGTGACGGAGACCTCATATACAGCGCTTGACGCGGCCGCTGGTAAACTGGCGCTCACACGCCCTCTGGCATGGGCCGGCCCACCAAGCAACGTGCTTCGCTCCAGGTCGCGGTTCCTTCCTTTGTTCGCTCGCTCGCGATTTCAGGCTTGGTACGTTCGATCAACGGTTGACCGTTGATTGGTTGACCATTGGCTTTTGTAGAAACAGTATCTAAAAAAGTTCGTGCATTTAAGAAAATGTTTGTGGCTTTGAAAAAGTTCGCAGATTTGAAGAAAAAATATGGATTTAATAGAAAAAGTTCAACACTTGAAAAACGTTTCTGAATTTAAAATAAATGTTCATCAATTCAAAAATTATTCATGAATTTGGAACATATTTAAGAATTTAAAACATTGAATAAATTTTAATAGTGTTCATGAATCTCTAAAAATTATTCACGAATTTGAATTTTTAATTAATTTGAAAATTGTCCAAGAATTAGGGAAAAGTTCATAACAGTAAAATTATTCATATACTTTAAAAATGTTGAGGAACTTGAAAATTGATCAAGAATTAGGAAAAAGTTCATAAGATTAAAATTATTCATATATTTTAAAATTGTTGACCAAATTGAAGAAATGTTTACAAATTTTTGAAAATTATTCACAAATTTCAGAAAAGTTCATGAATTTTTTTGACAGAGTTGTAAAAAGCTCAAGGAATTCAAAACTACTCATGAATTCTGAAAAAAATCACGAATTTGAAAAAAAAATACAAAAAACTTAAAATGAAAAAAGAGGTAGAAAACCAAACAAAAAACTGGTCAAAAGCTTCCTAAAACCGGACATCTGATAAAATAGTTGTTGTTAACCGGTCCGCTGTCAAATCGGTGAACTGATCTCTAATCACCAAGTGTTCATCTCTCGCATTATATGGGCCGGCCTATTCGTCGCGACAGTTCAAAGCAGGGATGTGCGCTGCCTATGATTAGCGAAGTAACCGACTTTATAAGCGCGGAATAGAAAAAAGCACGCCTATTTGTTTCTTCACAGTTTGGCCTTGTTTTTTCCGTGTTGTTTTTTATCCGGTTTTCGCTATTTGTGGGTCGAGTTTTCTTTGCTTTCTTTATTTCCCCCCTATTTTCTTATGGTTTTTCTTTTACCTTGGATATGCCCTTATCAGTGTTAGCTAAAGACTGATTAAGAGCCAAAGACCCATGGTCTGTGTGAAATGCACCGGAGGAGTTTTATCTAGGAACAATTACATTTGAGCCCCTAGTTGTGTCACACCCGTTTGATTTGCCCCCAAATTTAAAAAAAAACATTGTTTCTGTCCAAGCTCGTTTGCTCTTCTTATGCTTTTGCTCCCGGGGCCCCTCCTCGTGGCCCTACCTCGGAGATCGTCCCTTTGAATGAGGCAGGCTCATGAAGGCGATCCTGCCAGGCAGGTCCATCGTCCTGAGCCACCTATTCGTGGGGATGAAATCCTCGGCGTCCTCAGCTCCGGCCACCACTTGAGCTCCTGCACCCGTCACATCCCAGCCAGTCTTCAATATCTTGTCAGGTAAGATGGCAAGTATTAGTGCACAAACTCTTTGCAAAATGGCACTAATCAGAGACATTTTCTCAAGAGCAAATGCCACTGATCAGTGCACAAACTCTTTGAGAAAATGCCACTTATCAATGGCACTTGATGTTAGGAAAATGCCACTGATCAGTGGACTTGCCCAACAGCAAGTGCCAATGATCAGGGCATCTGCTTTTCTGCAACTGCCTCTCATCAGTGCACTATCCTAAGCATGGAAACATCTAAAAATAGCAAAAACAAGTGCCAATAGCATCCATGTGCAGCCATGCAAATTTGGCAGCATCCTAAAATGGTCCTACTACAAGCACGTATAACAATCAACACAAACCCTAGCTTGAATATGTATGTTAGCAATATGAACAACAACATTAACATGATCCTAGCTTGAACATGAACATGCCATTTGCATGAACACACATCCTAGCAAGACCCTACCATGCACACAGATCATAGCAAAGTACACTACCATTGGGATTCTAGCATGAACACAGCTAGTAGCGTGAACACAGATCCTAGGACACACTAGCAGTAGCAGAAGAAAATTATCCTAGGACACACACTGTATGAAACAAGAATAGATTGGTACGATTGGATTCGATTGGGATCGCATCCAATCGGATCTACTCCAATCCTATCTAATCCTATCAAATCCACTAACTACTAGCACATGCCAAAGAATTAAACCCCTAATCTACATCTACGAGAAAGCATTGAGGGGTTTGACTCACCGGAGCACGCGCAGTCGCAGCGAACCGAGGCCGGGGTGAAAACCCCGGCAGGAAGGACCGAAGGAGAGAGGTGGCGGAGAAGAGGAGGAGCCGGCCCTGGCGACGGCCTACGGCATCGGCCCCGTGCTCATCGCCACGCCGGAGGTCGAGGAGGACGGCCCGTCGACAGGAGAAAACCCTTGGACGGGGGTCAAGAAAACCCCCCTGTCTAATGGTGTCCCAACAAGCGACGGCTCCCTCGACGGCGTCGGCGCCGAGCTCAGGACCACGAGGTCCGGAATCCACGTCGGAGCAGGAACGGCCGGCACCACATTGGCCGGCGCTGGTGGTGGCCGGCAGAAGATGGGGGACGACGCTCGCAGCGCCGACGCTAGGTTCAGCCCCGAGTTCTGGAGCCCGGCCAGCCAACACTCCTGTATGCTGGCGATGCGCTGGTCGACGGGGGTCGAAGGGCGGCACGGCGGTGGGCGAGGCGGAGCCATCGGAGGAGAGGAGAGGGAGGGGTGGTGAGGGAGAGAGGGAGCGGTGGGAACAGTGCGACTGGGTGGTGACAGGAGAGTGGGGGCGAGTTATGGGACGTCCCCTCCGTCTCCCACGCTGTCCGAGGCATGCAACTGCCTCGCACGCGTGGCCGTGCCCAGGCTCGCGAGAAACTGCCAACTCGGCAATTTCCGCCAGGCCAGGCTGCGGGCTGCTTTAAGGTCCGTGTGGGCCACAAACCGCATGCAGCCCAGGCAAACAAACAGGCCCCACACATCCCGTGCAGGTCTGGTTGGACTGCATGCGGGCAACCGAACACGCCCTTGGTGTAACTTCAGTCCTGGTACGAGCTCGCCATGTACATGCAGTTCCTCCGTACCCCGTTGACCCCGTTGGCCTCCACGCAGAAGCCGCAGAAGCCGTCCACGAACACGGCGCGGTCGCCGATGTCGTCGACCTCCGCCCACCCCGTGGGGTTCCGGCGGCGGCAGTCCTAGCGGAAGGCCTTGAGGAGCTCCCTCGAGCCGGCCGATTCACCGGGGTGTTGTTGCAGCTCTCTCTCACTCAGGACTAGAGGTAGAAGAAGAATCACAATACACTAGAGTTTCACCCGGCTGCACACACCGCCCCGTTACTATTCCAAAAGCTCAAAATTCAATTTACAAACACACTAGTGGCCATGCTTTGTAGTCCTACAGCAGCGTAGCCCCCATGGTTCCGTTGCGCACGTACGCACGAACGCATAGCTATCTCCGCTGCATGCATGCAATCCGCCCGGCACGCGCACGACCCGGCGAGCTCCACCGGTTGATGCTAACAGCCTGCTAACCAACTAGCTAGCTAACTCACACCACCATGCCACACACGCACCCCACGAGAAAACACACACACACACACACACACACACCCCTACGAACCTGACGCGGCCACACACCGCCCATACACACACATACACCACGCCAACGCTGCGTCCCGCATGTCCCCCGCGCACCGATCGCCCGACGAGCCCGACCGCATCAGTGCGTCCCGCACGTCCTGCGCACCCGACGCGCCCCGACGAGCCTGACCATACACGTCGTGGCTTATTCCAACACACACCCTAAGCCACGGTCTAGAGGAGTCCGTCGTCGTCGACGTTGGCGCCAGCCAAAAGAGCCTGCTTCGCCGCCGGTCCTTTCCACAGCTGCGGGCACTCGCGCCGGAAGTGCCCGTTCTCCCCACACTTGTAGCAGCGCCTGCGCCTGTTGCCGCTGCTCCCCGACACCATGCTGCGCCCGTCGTCGTCGTCCCGTGCTCTGCCTTGCTGCCACTCCCGCGCTCGCCACTGCGCCGCCGTGAAAAGGAGCTGTTCGTCCGCCCGCTCGCCGCTGTCATGCCGTCGACACCGAACTCGTTCGTCGAACATGCACAGCCGCCCGAGCGCTTCATCGAACGCCATCGTCGTCACATCATGGAACTGCTCGATGCCGGCGACGACAGGGAAGAGCCGATCCGGCACCATATCCAGCAGCTTCTTGACGAGCGCCACGTCGCCCAGCGTCTCCCTGAGGTTGGTGTACCTCGCCGCCATCGCCGCGAGCCTCCCACCGTACACGTCGAGCTCCTCGCCGTCCGCCATCTTCAGGCAGTCAAATTCGCCGCGCAGCGTCACCAGCCTCGCCGCACGGACCTGATCGGCGCCGACGAACCTCACCTTCAGGGAGTCCCATACCTCCTTGGCGGTGAGTTTTGTCGACACCTGCAGCAGCACATTCTCCGGCAATGCCCCGAGAAGCAACGCGCGTGCCGTCTTGTCCTTCCGTGCGTTCACCGCCGCATCGCCCGGCGCCACCGCCTCCCATACGGTGTGGACCTCGAGGATTGCCTGCGCCTTGATGGCCCAGACCTTGTAGTTGTCCGCGATCACCATCGGCATCGCCATCGTCGCCGATCCGCCCGCGCCGCCGCCGTGTGGGACGAGCGCCATGGTCGCCGGTGATCGCCCGAACCAAAGCTCTGATACCAATTGTTGTTGCATGATACGTCTCCATCGTATCTACTTTTCCAAACACTTTTGCCCTTGTTTTGGACTCTAACTTGCATGATTTGAATGGAACTAACCCGGACTGACGCTGTTTTCAACAGAATTGCCATGGTGTTATTTATGTGCAGAAACAAAAGTTCTCAGAATGACCTGAAACTTCACGTAACATCTTTTCAGAAATAATAAAAATCCTTGCAAAAGATGAAGACCAGGGGGGCCACACCCTAGCCACGAGGGTGGGGGTGCGCCCCCTACCTCGTGGCCCCCCTGGAGCTCCTCCGACCTCGACTCCAACTCTATATATTTGCTTTCGCGGATAAAAAATAAGAGAGAAGGATTCATCGCGTTTTACGATACGGAGCCACCGCCAAGCCCTAAAACCTCTCGGGAGGGCTGATCTGGAGTCCGTTCGGGGCTCCGGAGAGGGGAATTCATCGCCATCGTCATCATCAACCATCCTCCATCACCAATTTCATGATGCTCACCACCGTGCGTGAGTAATTCCATCGTAGGCTTGCTGGACGGTGATGGGTTCGATGAGATTTATCATGTAATCGAGTTAGTTTTGTTAGGGTTTGATCCCTAGTATCCACTATGTTCTGAGATTGATGTTGCTATGACTTTGCCATGCTTAATGCTTGCCACTAGGGCCCGAGTGCCATGATTTCAGATCTGAACCTATTATGTTTTCATCAATATATGAGAGTTCTTGATCCTATCTTGCAAGTCTATAGTCACCTATTATGTGTTATGATCCGTTAACCCCAAAGTGACAATAATCGGGATACTTACCGGTGATGACCGTAGTTTGAGGAGTTCATGTATTCACTATGTGTTAATGCTTTGGTCAGGTACTCTATTAAAAGGAGGCCTTAATATCCCTTAGTTTCCGCTAGGACCCCGCTGCCACGGGAGGGTAGGACAAAAGATGTCATGCAAGTTCTTTTCCAAAAGCATGTATGACTATATTCGGAATACATGCCTACATTACATTGATGAATTGGAGCTAGTTCTGTGTCACCCTAGGTTATGACTGTTACATGATGACCGCATCCGGCATAATTTTCTATCATCAATCCATTGCCTACGAGCTTTCCATATATTGTTCTTCACTTATTTACTTTTCCGTTGCTATTGCTATCGTCTCTACAAAATACCGAAAACATTACTTTTTCTACCATTACCTTTTGCTATCGCTACCACTACTATCATATTACTTTGCTACTAAACACTTTGCTGCAGATATTAAGTTTCCAGGTGTGGTTGAATTGACAACTCAGCTGCTAATACTTGAGAATATTCTTTGGCTCCCCTTGTGTCAAATCAATAAATTTGGGTTGAATACTCGACCCTCGAAAACTGTTGCGATCCCCTATACTTGTGGGTTATCAAGACTATTTTCTGGCGCCGTTGCCGGGGAGCATAGCTCTATTCTTTGAGTCACTTGGGATTTATATCTGCTTATCATTATGAAGAACTTGAGAGATCCAAAAACCAAGATTTATCCCTCAACTACGAGGGGAGGTAAGGAACTGTCATCTAGCTCTGCACTTGATTCACCTTCTGTTTTGAGTAAGCTTGTGACACCTAAACCTGCTTCTGCTATTCGTTCTGATATGTCGCATATTATTGATGATGCCACTTCTGCTATGCATGATACTTATGATGAAACTACTTCTATGCTTGATACTACTATGCCACTTGGTGAGTTTCTTGATGAACAACTTGCTAGGGTTAGAGAGAATGAAAATATTGAATCTGATAATAATGATGAAAGTGATGATGAAGACTCTTCCCCTAATAAATATGAATCGCCTGTTATTCCTGAGGGTTATGTTTTTGAAAAAGAACCTGATTTAGCTATTTTAGCTTGCAAAGATAGATACGAACTCAAGAGGTTATTAGCTAATTGGAAGCAGCAATCTCTTAATGCTAGAATGAAACCTTATCCTGCTTTTGCCACTTCACCTATCTGTGTTACTGATAAGGATTATGAATTCTCTATTGATCCTGATATAATTACTTTGGTTGAATCTGATCCTTTTCATGGCTATGAATATGAAACTGTTGTGGCACATCTTACTAAATTAAATGATATAGCCACCGTGTTCACCAATGATGAGAGAACTCGTTACTTTTATATCCTTAAAATATTTCCGTTCTCATTAAAGGGTGATGCTAAGATATTGTTTAATTCTCTGGATCCTGGTTGTGTGCGGAGTCCCCAGAATATGATTTAGTACTTCTCTGCTAAATATTTCCCTGCTCATAAGAAACAAGCTGCCTTAAGGGATATATGTAATTTTGTGCAAATTGAAGAAGAGAGTCTCCCACAAGCATGGGGGACGCTTCTCAAGTTACTTAATGCTTTGCCTGATCATCCTGTTAAGAAAAATGAAATACTTGATATCTTTTATAATGGACTAACCGATGCTTCCAGAGATTACCTGGATAGTTGTGTTGGTTCTGTTTTCAGGGAAAGAACACCGGATGAAGCTGAAATTCTATTAAATAATATGTTGACAAATGAAAATAACTGGACACTTCCTGAGCCTATTCCTGAACCAACTCCGAAGAGAGGTGTTCTATTTCTCAGTCCCGAAGATATGCAAGAGGCAAAGAAATCTATGAAAGAAAAAGGTATTAAAGCTGAAGATGTTAAGAATTTACCTCCTATTGAAGAAATACATGGTCTTAATTTACCGCCTGTTGCGGAAACATATGATCTTAATCCTTCACCTATTGAAGAAACTCATGGTCTTGATAACCCGACACAGGTAGTTAAGGTAAATTCTCTCTATAGATATGATAAAGCTGAAATCCCATTTACTAAGTTTGCTAGACCATGCTTAGATGAGTTTGATAAATTCATGGTTAAGCAAGAAGACTTCAATGCTTATTTTGGTAGACAATTGAAATACAATTCAAATATGCCTGAACACTTGGGTGATTATATGGCTAATGTCAAAGGTGAACTTAAACTTATTAGTAAACATGCTTCTATGGTTACCACTCAAGTAGAACAAGTACTTAAGGCTCAAAATGATTTACTCAATGAATTGAATAGTAAGAATAATGATAATGTTGTTAGAGTTATGACTAGAGGTGGTAAAATGACTTAGGAACCTCTGTATCCTGAAGGCCATCGTAAGAGAATTGAGCAAGATTCTCAGAGAAATAATATAGATGCACCCAGACCTTCTAAAAGGAAGAAAAAGAAAAATGATAGGACTTTGCATGCTTCTAGCGAACCTATTGTTGAAAGACCTGAGAATCCAAATGATATTTCTATTTCTGATGCTGAAACACAATCTGGTAATGAACCTGAAACTAGTGATAATGTCAATGATAATGTTCATGATGATGCTCAACCTAGTAATGATAATGATATAGAAATTGAACCTGATGTTGATCTTGATAACCCACAATCAAAGAATCAACGTTATGATAAGAAGGACTTTGTTGCTAGGAAACACGGAAAGGAAAGAGAGCCTTGGGTTCAGAAACCCATGCCTTTTCCTCCCAAACCATCCAAGAAAAAGGATGATGAGGATTTTGAGCGCTTTGCTGAAATGATTAGACCTATCTTTTTGCGTATGCGATTAACTGATATGCTTAAAATGAATCCTTATGCTAAGTATATGAAAGAAATTGTTACAAATAAGAGAAAGATACCGGAAGCTGAAATTTCCACCATGCTTGCTAATTATACTTTTAAGGGTGGAATACCGAAGAAACTAGGAGATCAATGAGTACCCACTATACCATGCTCCATTAAAAGAAACTATGTTGAAACTGCTTTATGTGATCTTGGAGCCGGTGTTAGTGTTATGCCTCTCTCTTTATATCGTAGACTTGATTTGAATAAGTTGACACCTACTGAAATATCTTTGCAAATGGCTGATAAATCAACTGCTATACCTGTCGGTATTTGTGAGGATGTGCCTGTTGTAGTTGCAAACGTTACTACTTTAACGGACTTTGTTATTCTTGATATTCCCAAGGACAATAGTATGTCTATTATTCTTGGAAGACCCTTTTTGAATACTGCAGGGGCTGTTATTGATTGCACTAAAGGCAATGTCACTTTTCATGTTAATGGTAATGAGCATACGGTACACTTTCCGAGGAAACAACCTCAAGTTCATAGTATCAACGCTATTGGAAAAATTCCATCGATTATTATTGGAGGTTTTGAATTTCCTCTACCTACTATCAGAAAGAAATATGATATTCTTATTATTGGGGACGTGCATATCCCCGTTGAGGTAACATAGTGTTATTCGAAATTTCTCCGGTTCCATGTTATTCGGAATGAGTTCGTTAACAAGACTTGATTAACCTTGTTAGTGGATTCCTTTTGATGAGCATGAGATGGATGAAACTAGAAGACACAACCTTCTTGAAGGAAATATGCCCTAGAGGCAATGATAAAGTTATTATTTATTTCCTTATATCATGATAAATGTTTATTATTCATGCTAGAATTGTATTAACCGGAAAAATAATACATGTGTGAATACATAGACAAACAGAGTGTCACTAGTATGCCTCTACTTGACTAGCTCATTGATCAAAGATGGTTATGTTTCCTAACCATAGACATGAGTTGTCATTTGATTAATGGGATCACGTCATTAGGAGAATGATGTGATTGACTTGACCCATTCCGTTAGCATAGCACTTGATTGTTTAGTTTGTTGCTATTGCTTTCTTCATAACTTTTCCTATGACTATGAGATTATGCAACTCCCGTTTACCGGAGGAACACTTTGTGTGCCACGTAACGTCACAACGTAACTGGGTGATTATAAAGGTGCTCTACAGGTGTCTCCGAAGGTACTTGTTGGGTTGGCGTATTTCGACATTAGGATTTGTCACTCCGACTGTCGGAGAGGTATCTCTGGGCCCTCTCGGTAATGCACATCACTTAAGCCTTGCAAGCATTGCAACTAATGAGTTAGTTGCGGGATGATGTGTTATGGAACGAGTAAAGAGACTTGTCGATAACGAGATTGAACTAGGTATTGAGATACCGACGATCGAATCTCGGGCAAGTAACATACCGATGACAAAGGGAACAACGTATGTTGTTATGCGGTCTGACCGATAAAGATCTTCGTAGAATATGTGGGAGCCAATATGAGCATCCAGGTTCCGCTATTGGTTATTGACCGGAGACGTGTCTTGGTCATGTCTACATTGTTCTCGAACCCGTAGGGTCCGCACGCTTAAGGTTTCGATGACAGTTATATTATGAGTTTATGACTTTTGATGTACCGAAGGAGTTTGGAGTCCCGCATGAGATCGGGGACATGACGAGGTGTCTCGAAATGGTTGAGACGTGAAGATCGATATATTGGACGACTATATTCGGACATCGGAAAGGTTCCGAGTGATTCGTGTATTTTCGGGAGTATCGGGGAGTTACGGGAATTCGTATTGGGCCTTAATGGGCCATACGGGAAAGGAGAGAAAGGCCTCAAAGGGTGGCCGCACCCCTCCCCATGGGCTGGTCCAAATTGGACTAGCGAGGGGGGGTGCCCCCTTCCTTCCTTCTCCTTTTCCCTTCCCTTTCCTTCCCTCCTACTCCTACTACTTGGAAGGGCTCCTAGTTCTACTAGGAAAGGGGGAATCCTACTCCCGGTGGGAGTAGGACTCCCCTAGGGTGCGCCATAGAGAGGGCCGGCCCTCCCCCTCCTCCACTCCTTTATATACGGGGGCAGGGGGCACCCCAAAGACACAACAATTGATCCTTGAGATCTATTAGCCGTGTGCGGTGCCCTCCTCCACCGTAATCCTCGATAATATTGTAGCGGTGCTTAGGCGAAGCCCTGCGATGGTAGAACATCAAGATTGTCACCACGTCGTCATGCTGACGGAACTCTTCCCCGACATTCTGCTGGATCGGAATCCGGGGATCGTCATCGAGCTGAACGTGTGCTAGAACTCGGAGGTGCCGTAGTTTCGGTGCTTGATCGGTCGGGCCGTGAAGACGTATGACTACATCAACCGCGTTGTGCTAACGCTTTCGCTTCCGGTCTACGAGGGTACGTAGACAACACTCTCCCCTCTCGTTGCTATGCATCACCATGATCTTGCGTGTGCGTAGGAATTTTTTTGAAATTACTACGTTCCCCAACAGTGGCATCCGAGCCTAGGTTTTATGCGTTGATGTAATATGCACGAGTAGAACACAAGTGAGTTGTGGGCGATATAAGTCATACTGCTTACCAGCATGTCACACTTTGGTTCAGCGGTATTGTTGGATGAAGTGCTTTGGAGATGGAGATCAAAGGCACAAGATGATGATGGCCATATCATGTCACATATTTTGATTGCATGTGATGTTTATCTTTTATACATCTTATTTTGCTTAGTTCGATGGTAGCTTTATAAGATGATCTCTCACTAATTATCAAGGTACAAGTGTTCTCCCTGAGTATGCACCATTGCGAAAGTTCTTCGTGCTGAGACACCACGTGATGATCGGGTGTGATAGGCTCTACGTTCAAATACAACGGGTGCAAAACAGTTGCACACGCGAAATACTCAGGTTAAACTTGACGAGCCTAGCATATAACAGATATGGCCTCGGAACATGGAGACCGAAAGGTCGAGAGTGAATCATATAGTAGATATGATCAACATAGTGATGTTCACCATTGAAACTAATCCATCTCACGTGATGATCAGACATGGTTTAGTTGATATGGATCACGTGATCACTTAGAAGATTAGAGGGATGTCTGTCTAAGTGGGAGTTCTTAAGTAATATGATTAATTGAACTTAAATTTATCATGAACTTAGTCCTAGTAGTATTAGCATATCTATGTTGTAGATTAATAGCTCGCGTTTAGCTCCCCTGTTTTATTTTTGATATGTTCCTAGAGAAAACTAAGTTGAAAGATGTTAGTAGCAATGATGCGGATTGGATCCGTGATCTGAGGTTTATCCTCATTGCTGCACAGAAGAATTATGTTCTTGATGCACCGCTAGGTGACAGACCTATTGTAGGAGTAGATGCAGACGTCATGAACGTTTGGCTAGCTCAATATGATGACTACTTGATAGTTTAGTGCACCATGCTTAACAGCTTAGAATCGGGACTTCAAAGATGTTTTGAACGTCATGGAACATATGGATGTTCCAGGAGTTGAAGTTAATATTTCAAGTAAATACCCGAGTTGAGAGATATGAAGTCTCCAACAAGTTCTATAGCTAAAAGATGGAGGAGAATAGCTCAAGCAGTGAGCATGTGTTCAGATTGTCTGGATACTACAATCGCTTGAATCAAGTGGGAGTTAATCTTCCAGATAAAATAGTGATTGAAAGAATTCTCTAGTCACCATCACCAAGTTAGTAGAACTTCTTGATGAACTATAGTATGCAAGGGATGACGAAAACGATTCCCGAGCTTTTCATGATGATGAAATCAATGAGGGTAGAAATCAAGAAAGAGCATCAAGTGTTGATGATTAATAAGACCACTAGTTTCAAAAAAAGGGCAAAGGGAAAGAAAGGGAACTTCAAGAAGAACGGCAAGCAAGTTGCTGCTCAAGTGAAGAAGCCCAAGTCTGGACCTAAGCCTGAGACTAAGTGCTTCTACTGCAAAGGGACTGGTCACTAAAAGCGGAACGGCCCCAATTATTTAGCGGATAAGAAGGATGGCAAAGTGAACAATTCTATATTTGATATACATGTAATTGATGTGTACTTTACTAGTGTTTATAGCAACCCCTCGGTATTTGATACTGGTTCAGTTGCTAAGAGTAGTAACTCGAAACGGGAGTTGCAGAATGAACAGAGACTAGTTAAGGGTGAATTGACGATGTGTGATGGAAGTGGTTCCAAGATTTATATGATCATCATCGCACACTCCCTATACTTTCGGGATTAGTGTTAAACCTAAATAAATGTTATTTGGTGTTTGCGTTGAGCGTGAATATGATTTGATCATGTTTATTGCAAAACGGTTATTCATTTAAGTTAGAGAATAATTGTTGTTCTGTTTAAATGAATAAAACCTTCTATGGTCATACACCCAATGAAAATGGTTCGTTGGATCTCGATCGTAGTGATACACATATTCATAATATTGAAGCCAAAAGATGCAAAGTTAATAATGATAGTGCAACTTATTTGTGGCACTGCCATTTAGGTCATATTAGTGTAAAGCTCATGAAGAAACTCCATGCTGATGGGCTTTTGGAATCACTTGATTATGAATCATTTTGATGCTTGCGAACCATGCCTCATGGGCAAGATGACTAAGACTCCGTTCTCCGAAACAATGGAGCGAGCAACTGACATATTGGAAATAATACATACTGATGTATGCAGTCTGATGAGTGTTGAGGCTCGCGGCGAGTATCGTTATTTTCTGACCTTCACAGATGATTTGAGCAGATATGAGTATATCTACTTGATGAAACATAAGTCTGAAACATTTGAAAAGTTCAAAGAACTTCAGAGTGAAGTGGAAAATCATCGTGACAAGAAAATAAAGTTTCTACGATCTGATCGCAGAGACAAATATTTGAGTTATGAGTTTGGTCTTCAATTAAAACAATGTGGAATAGTTTCACAAAATCATGCCACCTGGAACACCACAGCATAATGGTGTGTCCGAACGTCATAACCGTACTATTATTGGATATAGTGCAATCTATGATGTTTCTTACCGATTAATCACTATAGTTTTGGGGTTATGCATTAGAGACAGCTGCATTCACGTTAAAAAGGGCACCATCTAAATCCGTTGAGGCGACACCGTATGAACTGTGGTTTGGTAAGAAACCAAAGTTGTCGTTTCTTAAAGTTTGTTGCAATGCTTATGTGGAAAAGTTTCAACCTGATAAGCTCAAACCCAAATCGGAGAAGTGCGTCTTCATAGGATACCCAAAAGAAAATGTTGGGTACACCTTCTATCACAGATCCAAAGGCAAGTTATTCATTGCTGAGAATGGATCCTTTCTAGAGAAGGAGTTTCTCTCGAAAGAAGTGAGTGGGAGGAAAGTAGAACTTGATGAGGTAACTGTACCTGCTCCCTTATTGGAAAGTAGTTCATCATAGAAATCTGTTTCTGTTACTCCTACACTAATTAGTGAGGAAGCTAATGATGATGATCATGTAACTTCAGATCAAGTTACTACCGAACCTCGTAGGTAAACCAGAGTGAGATCCGCACCAGAGTGGTACGGTAATCATGTTCTGGAGGTCATGTTACTTGACCATGACGAACCTACGAACTATGAGGAAGCGATGATGAGCCTAGATTCCACGAAATGGCTTGAGGCCATGAAATCTGAGATGAGATCCATGTATAAGAACAAAGTATGGACTTTGATTGACTTGCCCAAAGATCGGTGAGCCATTGAGATTAAATGGATCTTCAAGAGGAAGACGGACGTTGATAGTAGTGTTACTATCTACAAAGCTAGAATTGTCGCAAAAGGTCTTCGACAAGTCCAAGGTGTTGACTACGATGAGAGTTTCTCACTCGTATCTATGCTTAAGTCTGTCCGAATCATGTTAGCAATTGCCATATTTTATGAAATCTGGCAAATGGATAAACAAAACTGCATTCCTTAATGGATTTATTAAAGAAGAGTTGTATATGATGCAACCAGAAGGTTTTGTCAATCCTAAAGGTACTAACAAAATATGCAAGCTCCAGCGATCCATCTATGGACTGGTGCAAGCATCTCGGAGTTGGAATATACACTTTGATAAGTTGATCAAAACATATAGTTTTATATAGACTTGCGGTGAAGCCTGTATTTACAACAAAGTGAGTGGGAGCACTACAGCATTTCTGATAAGTATATGTGAATGACATATTGTTGATCAGAGATAATGTAGAATTATTCTGCAAAGCATAAAGGAATGTTTGAAAGGAGTTTTTCAAAGAAAGACCTCGGTGAAGCTGCTTACATATTGAGCATCAAGATCTAGAGATAGATCAAGACGCTTGATAAGTTTTTTAATGAATACATACCTTGACAAGATTTTGAAGTAGTTCAAAATGGAACAGTCAAAGAAGGAGTTCTTGCCTTTGTTACAAGGTGTGAAGTTGAGTAAGACTCAAAACACGACCACGGCAGAAGATAGAGAGAGAATGAAAGTCATTCCCTATGCCTCAGCCATAAGTTCTATAAAGTATGCCATGCTGTGTACCAGACCTATTGTATACCCTGCCCTGTGTTTGGCAAGGGAGTACAATAGTGATCTAGGAGTAGATCACTGGACATTGGTCAAAATTATCCTTAGTGGAATAAGGATATGTTTCTCGATTATGGAGGTGACAAAAGGTTTGTCGTAAAGGGTTACGTCGATGCAAGTTTTGACACTAATCCAGATGACTCTAAGTCTCAATCTGGATACATATTGAAAGTGGAAGCAATTAGCTAGAGTAGCTCCGTGCAGAGCATTGTTGACATAGAAATTTGCAAAATACGTACGGATCTGAATATGGCAGACCCGTTAACTAAACTTCTCTCACAAGCAAAACATGATCACACCTTAGTACTCTTTGGGTGTTAATCACATAGCGATGTGAACTAGATTATTGACTCTAGTAAACCCTTTGGGTGTTGGTCACATGTCGATGTGAACTATGGGTGTTAATCACATAGTGATGTGAACTATTGGTATTAAATCACATGGTGATGTGAACTAGATTATTGACTCTAGTGCAAGTGGGAGACTGAAGGAAATATGCCCTAGAGGCAATGATAAAGTTATTATTTATTTCCTTATATCATGATAAATGTTTATTATTCATGCTAGAATTGTATTAACCGGAAACATAATACATGTGTGAATACATAGACAAACAGAGTGTCACTAGTATGCCTCTACTTGACTAGCTCATTGATCAAAGATGGTTATGTTTCCTAACCATAGACATGAGTTGTCATTTGATTAATGGGATCACATCATTAGGAGAATGATGTGATTGACTTGACCCATTCCGTTAGCATAGCACTTGATTGTTTAGTTTGTTGCTATTGCTTTCTTCATAACTTATACATGTTCCTATGACTATGAGATTATGCAACTCCCGTTTACCGGAGGAACACTTTGTGTGCCACCAAATGTCACAACGCAAATGGGTGATTATAAAGGTGCTCTACAGGTGTCTCCGAAGGTACTTGTTGGGTTGGCGTATTTCAAGATTAGGATTTGTCACTCCGACTGTCGGAGAGGTATCTCTGGGCCCTCTCGGTAATGCACATCACTTAAGGCTTGCAAGCATTGCAACTAATGAGTTAGTTGCGGGATGATGTGTTACGGAACAAGTAAAGAGACTTTTCGGTAACGAGATTGAACTAGGTATTGAGATACCGACGATCGAATCTCGGGCAAGTAACATACTGATGACAAAGGGAACAACGTATGTTGTTATGCGGTCTGACCGATAAAGATCTTCGTAGAATATGTGGGAGCCAATATGAGCATCCAGGTTCCACTATTGGTTATTGACCGGAGACGTGTCTCGGTCATGTCTAGATTGTTCTCGAACCCGTAGGGTCCGCACGCTTAAGGTTTCGATGACAGTTATATTATGAGTTTATGAGTTTTGATGTACCGAAGGAGTTCGGAGTCCCGGATGAGATCGGGGACATGACAAGGAGTCTCTAAATGGTCGAGACGTGAAGATCGATATATTGGATGACTATATTCGACATCGGAAAGGTTCCGAGTGATTCAGGTATTTTCGGGAGTACCGGGGAGTTACGGGAATTCGTATTGGGACTTAATGGGCCATACGGGAAAGGAGAGAAAGGCCTCAAAGGGTGGCCGCACCCTTCCCCATGGGCTGGTCCGAATTGGACTAGGGAGGGGGGGCGCCCCCTTCCTTCCTTCTCCTTTTCCCTTCCCTTTCCTTCCCTCCTACTCCTACTACTTGGAAGGGCTCCTAGTTCTACTAGGAAAGGGGGAATCCTACTCCCGGTGGGAGCCGGACTCCCCTAGGGCGCGCCATAGAGAGGGCCGGCCCTCCCCCTCCACCACTCCTTTATATACGGGGGTAGGGGGCACCCCAAAGACACAACAATTGATCCTTGAGATCTATTAGCCGTGTGCGGTGCCCTCCTCCACCATAATCCTCGATAATATTGTAGCAGTGCTTAGGCGAAGCCCTGCGACGGTAGAACATCAAGATCGTCACCACGCCGTCATGCTGACAGAACTCTTCCCCGACATTCTGCTGAATCGGAATCCGGGGATCGTCATCGAGCTGAACGTGTGCTAGAACTCGGAGGTGCCGTAGTTTCAGTGCTTGATCGGTCGGGCCGTGAAGACGTACGACTACATCAACCGCGTTGTGCTAACGCTTCCGCTTCCGGTCTACGAGGGTACGTAGACAACACTCTCCCCTCTCGTTGCTATGCATCACCATGATCTTGCGTGTGCGTAGGAATTTTTTTGAAATTACTACGTTCCCCAGCACTTCTATACCCTCTTCTTACTTTCTGTTATTTATATTAAATAAAATAAAATTAGTATTTTTCTGTCTGTTATCTGAATTATCCGTGCAATATAAAAATACCCCGAAAATAAAAGTTCTCCAAATGCCCTGAAATTTAAATATGATTTTTTCTGGAATATTTGAGAATATTTGGCACTGAGAATACATCAAGGGGGCATCCACCTAGCCACGAGGGTGGAGGGCGCGTCCTACCCCCTGGGGGTGCCCCCTGCGTCATGGGCCCACGGTGGCCCTCCTCCACTTATTCCTGCACCCACACACTTCTTCTTCCTCCCACAAACATGAATATCCAGCTCAAGCATGGGTTCTAGCTCATTTTGCTGCGATTTTTGATCTCCTTGCTCAAAGCACCTCTCACAAAACTGCTTGGGGAGATTGTTCCTTGGTATGTGACTCCTCCATTGGTCCAATTAGTTTTTGTTCTAGTGCTTTATTCATTGCAAATTTGTGCTGCCTAGGTGACCATGTTCTTGAGCTTGCATGTCAAATTTATATGGTCAAAAGTAGCTCTAATGCATGATATAGGATCTAGGCACTTGTAGGAGTTGTTGCTATCAATTTTGTTGATCTTGGTTCACTTTTCTTTGAAGTTACTAAAAAATTCAGAATTTTTAAGAAAATAATGAAGAGATTTTGAGGGGCTCATCGAGCCGAAGCTCGAAGGAAAAGCAAAATGAAAAAGAAGAGATTCCCAAATATAATTTGCCTTGCAACGCGGAGGTTCGGCCGTGTGAAGGGCCTTCCGATGATTTCTTGAGAGCAGCCGGGATTTATGATGATTTTTATGAATTGGCTGAGAATGCAGGCCTCACCGCCTTCCTCCACGACCAACACGCATAGTATCTCTTACTCACCAATATCTTTGTGCAAAACTTTCATTTCCATGCTAGGAGCTCACCACCTACGGTGGAGTTTTATTTATATGATGAGCATAAGGAGATGTCACTTTATGATTTTTGTCGGGTTTGTTTGATCCCTTTCAAGGGCACAATAGAGGAACCACACCGCAGTGATGTGGATGGGTTTGTTGATACCATCACTGTAGGGGAAACGAGGAAGGTTTCCGATGCACGAATCACTAGTATACATTTTCCTATCTGACGCTACTTTGCAATATTCGCTAGTCGTTGCTTAATTGGTCGCGGAAACTGTGCAAATCTTAGTGTTTCTGATATTATTATTTTGTTCCACGGTTTATTCTCTGATAACTCTGTTAGTATGGGCGGTACTATTGCTAAACGGTTAAGTCTGAACCGTACAAAGGGCCCCATCTTTGGAGGTATCTATGCTTCACGTCTAGCTGCACATTTTAACATACCTATGAGGCATTATAAGAAGGAAGAAAAATTGCTGCCCGCTGTTTATTTAGATTATAAGAGTATGGTGGCACACGATTTTATTGTTAAGAATAGGGAAGGGGAGCTTAAATACAAATTATTCTTTCATAAACATCATCCTGAGACTATCATCCTGCCTGCTCCTTCCTTGTTTGATTAATCTGCAGGCCAGTACCTTGTTCCGTTAGAGGCTACTCACGTCTACTGGAACCCTACATCAGCCACAGAGCCAGAGCCGGAACCACAAGTTGATCCTCCACGACAGTTTAGTTACCATTAGGATCTGGAAATGATTGCCAACCAGTGGCAGTCAGAGTCTTCTTCTTCGCAGTACGACCCCAACTATTATTATGGATATTCGCCAGGCCAGCCGTGCCCATAGACCAACTTAGGCTAAAAGCCTAAGCTTGGGGGAGTATGTATTTCCCACCGACATTACATTCATGTTCACACACTCATTGCTAGATGTCGGTGCTCATACTTTTTCATTGTATCATCCATGCTAGTTTATTTTCCTTTTTATGCTTTCTTCTTGTGTGTTTAATAAACCTTAAAAAAACAAAAAATTAGTTGTAGCTTTTAATTAGTTTACTTTCCACGATTGTAGTAGTAATTAAAAAAAACCCAAAAAGATTTCCTGTTCTTCTTTTGCTTGTTGGGAGCTTTCCCGTGTAAATAGTTTTTTTTCTTTGGGGGTCGATAGGAGAAGACCATAATTAAATTGTTGAAGTGTCTCTTATATGCATTATTGTTGATCTGACAAAAGAGCCCATATTGCCTTGTCTTCTCCTGTTTATTGAATGCTTGCAGGTTCCAGCTTAGTCCAATGCACGTGCACTGTTATTATTATTCACATCATTCGGTCATGCAAGTGAAAGGAAATTATGAAGATATATGATGGACTGACTGAGATGAGAAAAGCTGGTATGAACTCGACCTCTCTTGTTTTTGTAAATATGATTAGTTCATCATTCCTGATTCAGCCTATTATGAATAAACATGTTTGCAATGACAACTAGAGATCATAGTTTCTTGTGCCATGCTTGATTAGCTAGGAGTTTATAATGGTTTACCTTGCGTGCCAACATGCTATTAAAATGGTTGTGATGTGGTATGGTAGGGTGGTATCCTCCTCTGAATGATTTAAGTGACTTGACTTGGCACATCTTCACGCATGTAGTTGAAACAAAATCAACATAGCCTTCACGATATTTATGTTTATGATGGATTATATCCTACTCATGCTTGCATTCGGTGTTGACTAATTTTAATGCATGTTCATGACTGTTGTCGCTCTCTAGCTGGTCGCTTCCCAGTCTTTTGCTAGCCTTCACCTGTACTAAGCGGGAATACTGCTTGTGCATCCAACTCCATAAACCCCAAAGTTGTTCCATATGACTCCACCATACCTACCTATATACGGTATCTACCTGCTGTTCCAAGTAAATTTGTATGTGCCAAACTCTAAACCTTCAAATAAATATCCTATTATGTATGCTCGAATAACTCATGTATCAACTAGGGTTGTCCGTATCTTGCATGTTAGGTGGGTTATTCTCAAGAGGAGTGGACTCCGCTTCTCACTCACGAGAAAATGGCTAGTCATCGGGATGCCCAGTCCCATGCTTTATGCAAATGAAATCAAAATAATTGCAAACAAAACTCCCCTGGGACTCTTGTTAGTTGGAGGCACTCGTTGTTTCGAGCAAGCCATGGATTGATGCTTGTTGGTGGAGGGGGAGTATAAACTTTACCATTCTGTTTGGGAACCGCCTATAATGTGTGTAGCATGGAAGATATCGCCATCTCTTGGTTGTTATGTTGACAATGAAAGTATATCGCTCAAAATATTATTCACCTCTATTTCAAAACCGAGCTCTGGCACCTCTATAAATCCCTGCTTCCCTCTACGAAGGGCCTATCTATTTACTTTCATGTTGAGTCATCACCCTCTTATTAAAAAGCACCAGTTGGAGAGTAACGATGTCATTTGCATCCATCACTGTTAGTTTACATTGAGTATGACTTGACTGGATCTCTTTTACCATGAATTACAATGTCTAGTCAGTCCTTGATCTTTAAAGGTGCTCTGCATTTTTGTTTTGCGGTCTCAGAAAGGGCTAGCAAGATACCATCTTGTTATATTATACTATGATTGCTTTGAGAAAGTGCTGTCATCCGAGATTTATTATTATTGCTCGCTAGTTAATTATGCCATTGATATGAGTAAACATGAGACCTATGCATTATTGTGAATATGGTTAGTTCATAATCTTTGCTGAAAACTTGAATGCTAGCTTTACATATTTACAACAACAAGAGCAAACAGAGTTTGTAAAAGTTTTTCTTTATCACTTTCAGTTTGTCAACTGAATTGCTTGAGGACAAGCAAAGGTTTAAGCTTGGGGGAGTTGATACGTCTCTGTCGTATCTACTTTTCCAAACACTTTTGCCCTTATTTTGGACTCTAACTTGCATGATTTGAATGGAACTAACCCGGACTGACGCTATTTTCAGCAGAATTGCCATGGTGTTATTTATGCGCAGAAACAAAAGTTCTCGGAATGACCTGAAACTTCACGGAATATCTTTTCGGAAATAATAAAAAGTCCTTGCAAAAGATGAAGACCAGGGGGCCCATACCCTAGCCACGAGGGTGGGGGTGCGCCTGCTCCCCTACCTCGTGGGCCCCCTGGAGCTCCTCCGACATCGACTCCAACTCTATATATTTTCTTTCGCGGAGAAAAAAAATAAGAGAGAAGGATTCATCGCGTTTTACGATACGGAGCCGCCGCCAAGCCCTAAAACCTCTCGGGAGGGCTGATCTGGAGTCCGTTCGGGGCTCCGGAGAGGGGAATCCGTCGCCATCGTCATCATCAACCATTCTCCATCACCAATTTCATGATGCTCACTGCCGTGCGTGAGTAATTTGAAAGTGCAACTATCCCTAGGTGGTTTTGGTAATTCATAACAACATATAGCTCATTGAGCTAATGCTATTCCAAGATAATTATTTCAGGAAAGCTCAATGATTGGCATGGCATGGATGTGAAAGTGGAACCCTCAAAATGCTAAGGACAAAGAATTGGCTCAAGCTCAAAAGTTCAAGACTCTTCATTTTATATTTTAGTGATCCAAGATCACATTGAGTCTTTAGGAAAAGCCAATACTATCGAGGAGGGATGAGGTGTTGCTTAATGAGCCTCTTGCTTTATGTGCTTAGTGATATGCTCCAAAATCCTCAACCACTTTTCCATAGCCACAAATGACCTAAACCCTAAGCCAAACTCGGTCATACCGATTCTGCCAATCTGGCGCCACCGAGTTTCACTTGTCATTTGCCACTGCCAAACCCTAGCAATTCGGTCCTACCGATAAGGATCTCGGTCTCACCGAGATGGGGTTGCAAACTCTCTGTTTCCCTTTCGTAACTTTTCGGTCTCACCGAAAGAGCGAATCGGTCCCACCGAGTTTGCAATGTAAACTCTCTGTTTCCTTCTTGTAACTTTTCGGTCTCACCAAAAGAGCGAGTCGGTCCCACCGAGTTTACCTGACCAACTCTCTGGTTAGCTAATTGCCAAACTCGGTCTCACCGAGTTTGTGCAATCGGTCTCACCGAGATTACGTTATGCCCAAACCCTAACCGAATCGGTCCTACCGAGTTGCATGTCAGTCCCACCGAAATTCCTAACGGTCACTAGGTTTACTATTTCGGTCAGACCGAGTTTTCTGATTCGGTCCCACCGAGATTGGTAGATTGTGTGTAACGGTTGGATTTTGTGTGGAGGCTATAAATACCCCTCCACCTCCTCTTCATTCGTGGAGAGAGCCATCAGAACACATACACCATTCCTACTCATATGTTCTGAGAAAGAACCACCTACTCATGTGTTGAGACCAAGACATTCCATTCCTACCATATGAATCTTGATCTCTAGCCTTCCCCAAGTTGCTTTCCACTCAAATCTTCTTTCCACCAGATCCAAATCCTATGAGAGAGAGTTGAGTGTTGGGGAGACTATCATTTGAAGCACAAGAGCAAGGAGTTCATCATCAACACACCATTTGTTACTTCTTGGAGAGTGGTGTCTCCTAGATTGGCTAGGTGTTGTTGGAAATATGCCCTAGAGGCAATAATAAATTGGTTATTATTATATTTCCTTGTTCATGATAATCGTTTATTATCCATGCTATAATTGTATTGATAGGAAACTCAGATACATAGACAACACCATGTCCCTAGTAAGCCTCTAGTTGACTAGCTCGTTGATCAATAGATGGTTACAGTTTCCTAACCATGGACATTGGATGTCGTTGATAACGGGATCACATCATTAGGAGAATGATGTGATGGACAAGACCTAATCCTAAGCATAGCACTAGATCGTGTAGTTCATATGCTATAGCTTTTCTAATGTCAAGTATCATTTCCTTAGACCATGAGATTGTGCAACTCCCGGATACCGTAGGAATGCTTTGGGTGTATCAAACGTCACAACGTAACTGGGTGGCTATAAAGGTGCATTACAGGTATCTCCGAAAGTGTCTGTTGGGTTGGCACGAATCGAGACTGGGATTTGTCACTCCGTGTAAGCGGAGAGGTATCTCTGGGCCCACTCGGTAGGACATCATCATATGCGCAATGTGACCAAAGAGTTGATCACGGGATGATGTGTTACGGAACGAGTAAAGAGACTTGCCGGTAACGAGATTGAACAAGGTATATGGATACCGACGATCGAATCTCGGGCAAGTAACATACCGATAGACAAAGGGAATTGTATACGGGATTGATTAAGTCCTTGACATCGTGGTTCATCCGATGAGATCATCGTGGAACATGTGGGATCCATCATGGGTATCCAGATCCCGCTGTTGGTTATTGACCGGAGAACGTCTCGGTCATGTCTGCATGTCTCCCGAACCCGTAGGGTCTACACACTTAAGGTTCGGTGACGCGGGTTATAGAGATATTAGTATGCGGTAACCCGAAAGTTGTTCGGAGTCCCGGATGAGATCCCGGACATCACGAGGAGTTCCGGAATGGTCCAGAGGTAAAGAATTATATATAGGAAGTGCTATTTCGGCCATCGGGACAAGTTTCGGGGTCATCGGTATTGTACCGGGACCACCGGAAGGGTCCCGGGGGTCCACCGGGTGGGGCCACCTGCCCCGGGGGGCCACATGGGCTGTAGGGGGTGTGCCTTGGCCTATATGGGCCAAGGGCACCAGCCCCAAGAGGCCCATGCGCCAAGAGATGGGAAAAAGAGGAGAGTCCTAAAGGGGGAAGGCACCTCCGAGGTGCCTTGGGGAGGATGGACTCCTCCCCACCCTTGGCCGCACCTTTCCTTGGAGGAAGGGGCAAGGGCTGCGCCTCCCCCTCTTCCTTGGCCCTATATATAGTGGGGAAAAGGAGGAGCAAACCAATCTAAGGCCTGGCGCCTCCCTCTCCCTCCCGTGACACATCTACCTCCTCCCGCGGCGCTTAGCGAAGCCCTGTTGGAATCCCGCTACTTCCACCACGCCGTCGTGCTGCTGGATCTCCATCAACCTCTCCCTCCTCCTTGCTGGATCAAGGCATGGGAGACGTCTCCCTTCCGTACGTGTGTTGAACGCGGAGGTGCTGTCCGTTCGGCACTAGGATCATCGGTGATTTGAATCACGACGAGTACGACTCCATCAACCCCGTTCACTTGAACGCTTCCTCTTAGCGATCTACAAGGGTATGTAGATGCACTCTCCTTCCCCTCGTTGCTGGTTTCTCCATAGATAGATCTTGGTGACACGTAGGAAAATTTTGAATTTATGCTACGTTCTCCTAATTCCAGGTGTCACTTGGGAGCCTCCGACAAGATTGTGGAGTTGAACCAAGGAGTTTGTAAGGGCAATGAGATCGCCTACTTCGTGAAGATCTACCGCTAGTGAGGCAAGTCCTTCGTGGGCGATGGCCATGGTGGAATAGACAAGGTTGCTTCTTCGTGGACCCTTCGTGGGTGGAGCCCTCCGTGGACTCGCGCAACCGTTACCCTCCGTGGGTTGAAGTCTCCATCAACGTGGATGTAGGATAGCACCACCTATCCGAACCACGGGAAAACATCCGTGTCTCCAATTGCGTTTGAATCCTCCAAACCCTTCCCTTTACATTCTTGCAAGTTGCATGCTTTACTTTCCGCTGCCAATAAACTCTTTGCATGCTTGCTTGAATTGTGTGATGATTGCTTGACTTATCCTAAGATAGCTAAAATCTGCTAAGAACTAAAATTGGGAAAAGGCTAAGTTTTTATTTGGTCAATTAGTCTAATCACCCCCCCTCTAGACATACTTTCGATCCTACAAGTGGTATCAGAGCATTGGTCTCCATTTGCCTTGATCTCCATAGCTTTTGGTGGTCATAGCCTTGGTTTCACAACCTAGGAGAGTATGGCGTCTAGCGAGGGAAATTATCACCGTAGAGGTCCTTACTTTGATGGCACTAATTTTGCTAGTTGGAAGCATAAAATGAAAATGCATATTCTTGGACATAACCCAGCCGTATGGGCTATTGTTTGTGTTGGTTTGCAAGGTGAGTTCTTTGATGGGAGAGAACCAAACCGTGAAGCTACCGCGGATGAGTTGAAGATGTTGCAATACAATGCTCAAGCTTGTGATATTCTCTTCAACGGATTGTGCCCCGAAGAATTCAACAAAATCAGCCGCCTTGAGAATGCAAAGGAAATTTGGGACACTTTGATTGATATGCACGAAGGTACCGACTCCGTCAAGGAATCCAAGTTGGATGTGCTCCAAAGTCAACTTGACAAGTTCAAGATGAAGGATGGTGAAGGTGTCGCTGAAATGTACTCTAGGCTTGCTCTCATCACAAATGAGTTTGCCGGCTTAGGAAGTGGAGAGATGACCGATAGATTCATCATCAAGAAGATCCTAATAGCCTTGGATGGGAAGTATGATACCGTGTGCACATTAATCCAAATGATGCCCAATTACAAAGATCTCAAGCCAACGGAAGTAATTGGAAGGATTGTTGCTCATGAGATGTCACTCAAGGATAAAGAGGAACTTCACAACAAATCAAGTGGTGCGTACAAAGCCTCATGTGAAGTCCCCACATCATCAAGTGAGAAACAAAACTTCAATGAAGAATTGAGCTTAATGGTGAAGAACTTCAACAAGTTCTACAAGAGTAGAAACAAAGATAGAAGCCTCAAGTCAAGGTCCTACAATGACAAAAGATCTTCTAGTCGAGAGCGAAACTGCTATAATTGTGGAAGACCCGGACACTATTCCAATGAGTGTACGGCTCCCTACAAGAGAAGAGAAGATTCTCCAAAAAGAAGAAGCAAAGAATCACCATCAAGAGAGAGAAGGAGTAGAGATGATCGTTATGAACGAAGATACTCACGGAGAAGCAAGGATTCGGAAAGGAAGGAAAAATCATCAAGGAGCTACACAAAACGAAGACATCAAGCTCATGTTGGTGAATGGGTATCCGGCTCCGACTCCGACAGCCACTCCGAGAGAAGTTATCACTCCGACTCCGAAGATACTCAAGATGAAGGTGTTGCCGGTCTAGCACTTGTGTCAACCAACTCCTACGACATATTTGACTCACCAAATGAAGGAATTGGAAGATGCCTCATGGCCAAAGGTCCTAAGGTAACACACCCCGAGTATGTTGACTTTAATAGTGATGAAGATGACTTGTTAGGTGATGATGATTTGCTTGTTGACAACTCTAGTGATGAATATTATGGTGAAATATCAATTAATCATGCTAAAACGAATGACAATGATAAGGAGAAGATTGAGGCTCTAACTAAAGAACTAAACACTCTTAAGTTAGCCCATGAAACTATCTTCGAAGATCATCGAGAACTTTTAAGAGCTCATGAGAAATTACGCTTTGAAAAGCTTAATCTTGAGCAAGAGCATGAGTTCTTAAAAGCAATCAATGATGATCTCCGCAAGAAAAGTTCTTCTCACATTGCCAAGCGTTTACTTTTATCCACTTACATGCCTCAAGTCAAGACTAATAACAAGAATAAGAAAGATTCTTCCTCTAGTAGTAACAATGATCATGCTAAATCCAATATTGTTGCTTCTAGTAGTTCTCTCGATTCCACTAATGATTCTCTTAGCCAAGTTACACTTGAGCAAGAAAATAGCTTATTGAAGGAAATTATAGAGAAAGGTGTTTACAAGAGCCTTGCCGAAAGTAAGCAATTCGAGGAAATTGTGCGCAAGCAAGGAATGCACCGGAAGAATCAAGGTGTTGGTTTTGAACGAAAGTTCAATGCCAATGGAGTTGAATGGGAAGAAGATCAATACCCCAAGACAAAGTTTGTTCCTCAACAAGAGAAGTATGACACTTCCTTCAAAGGAACACAAGCTCAAGATGATCTTCCACCACAAGACTACAAGCACAAAGGCAAGGACAAGCTTCAAGAGGAAATTGATGCATTTGAAGAAGCTCCTAAGACCTTAGTCAAGTGGATTCCCAAGACTACTTCAAGTTCCACTACATCAAGTACGACTACAACTCCAAGGATTCCCATCAAGATGGTGTGGATCCAAAAGAAGAAGAACTAGAGAGTTCTCGAGGGTGACTCCGCCAACATACTTCACTCTTATCATTTTGGCAAGAACAAGTGCAATCAACTTCCACATCTTGCACTAGTTCAAGGAGTCACAAACCCTCTTGTTGGTAAGACAAGGGACAAGGTAACCTAAAGTCTTCATGGACATCATCTCGTGTGTGCATCACTCTATGTCTATGGATATCCTTGTTTGTTCCTTGTGGGACTAACCCATGTAGGTATTGAAAGTGCAATTCACTCAAATGGATAGCTCCAAGTGATCTACATCAACATTGAGCATACACATCTTCAACATCTACATGAAGTCATCATCGACAAAACCCAAGGTTAGTTCATCCCTCTAAGGGGGGATATCACATCTAGGGGGAGCTTTACTCTAAGACTTGAGCTAAAGCAACTCTAAAGATGTGAATACAACAATGCTTTATGTAAAAGTGGTAACCCCACTTGAGCTTAAACGATGAGTATGACCTACGATCAAGTGTTCTCACTTGACTCCTAAGTCAATATACTCATATATAGATGACCTAGTCATCGCAAATTGCTTGATAGATGCTAGAATTGGTTGTGCATGCTTTGCCACATATTTCATTTGCCATCTTATTGTGTGAGCATGTTGGTTGCATATTTTACTCATTCGAGGACATCCACTTGTTGTTTTGATTGTTTGGCTTTATCTTCATTTGCCAAGTGGATGGACAAGAATGCCTAAGAACCTCCTCTAGCTATCTATGCTTTTCTCGTCTCAAACTCTATTCATGCTGCATCACAAAACTTGATCAAGTCAGATTCGAACCACTCTGTGTGAGGAGCGCTCGGAGTCCCCGATTCGTCATAGACTTAAACTTCCAAAACCTCTTTATGAATCTCAGTCTGACCGATACTCCACTTTCGGTCCTACCGAGTTCATTAAGTTGATCTAGGTTTTCGATCTCGGTGCAACCGATTTGAACTTTTCGGTCACACCGAGTTGCAATAACTGCACACAGTTTTGCATCTCGGTGCCACTGAGTTGTTCCACTCGGTCACACCGACAGGGTCGGGCTATATATAGTGACGGGCAAAATTTTGGAAATTTCTCCGAAACCTCTTCGCCCGCGCATAGCTCGCTCTGCCTCCTGGGTCTCCGGATCGTCTTCTCGCCGCCAGCCGCCTCCAGTCGCTGGTCTTCGCCGCCGTCAACGGAATTCTGCCCCGCCGTTGCCGCCATAGCGAGTCTCCGCCGAACTAGGGTATGGACTCGATCTTTGTGCTATTCTCCAATCCGATTCCTAGCACATTGTG